>NW_010108468.1:331-55496 GCF_000699245.1 Pterocles gutturalis | reverse complement strand
AAACCAAAAAAAAAAACAACCCCCCCCCCCCCGAAAATCCCCCATCAATACTCTCGTGCCACAATGCTGCTACAGTTTTAAAGTAAAATCTCTTTGTTTTCCCATCACAGTGAGTCCGTAAGTGTAAAACCAACCAAAAACGAGGACTAGTACATTTCCTAGCTCTCAGTACTCACTGCTTTGGTCAGGACTGGAAGAAGGGTGGCTTTAGCCCACTCCCCCTCCTAGTGAGCCAAGCCTCTGGGAATCTTCTTCGGGTCCCGCAGTGAAGGAGACTGACCTGAATTGTTTGCTCTCTTCAATATTGACGCTCACAGAGGGATGAAAGGGACTTGATCAGGAAAATTCAACACATACATCCCCTGACACTGCAGTCAATTGCAGGAACATGCAAAGCACACACACGCAGTGGTACTGGATACGCCTCTTGCAGAGATTTTTCCTCCCCCCTGCCCAGGATGCCACACACCATCTTCAAGAGCCACTTCCAATATTGTGACTCCACTAAACAATTTGTGCACACAAAGTAAAAACCGTTCTAAAGCTAAGACAGCAGGAAAATCCTCCTGGCTGAAAGATATATGGTAGAACCTGCCAACCAAAAACTATGAGTTCTTTTAACATACCCCACATATTAACACTTAATGCTGAGCTAAGTAATATAGACTCAAGCGTTTAGTAATTAAAACCAGATCCACATGTTCAGATCTGGATTGCTCTTCTTTCTAGGAATTACCTAGTGCTAAGATTACAGTAAGCAGAAACCATACAGTTGCAGTATCGGTTCCTACTAATATCTGATAATGTGATAATAACCGTATGGCTGGCCTGCAGTTCAAAGAGCTGATGAAAGAGTTACAGATAGACGAGGCTGTAACCACTTCTAATGGCACAGCCGCATCCCAAAGAGGATGTACCAACAAGTTCTAAGACAAGCACCCAAGTTTAACAGGATGTACCAACAAGTTCTAAGACAAGCACTCAAGTTTAACAGTACCGTGTACAGCCTTACCACTTTGGTGTGAAGATGTCTTTGATATTTCTTTGTGGAAGAGATCTTTACTAAAACATCCAAAATACGTATCTGAGCAAGAAAAAATTAACATCCAGTTTTCATCACCTCGGGTATTTTACAGCACCATGGCAAGTCCCACAGAATGTGCATACCTCCCAGCTCCTTTCCTAATAAATTTGAGCCTTTGATTTTTTTTTTCCCCCTTTCTGTGGTTACTGCACATTAAAGTGAAACACATTCGAAATTCTCTTTCCAGAGCTGTAACAATGTAGTCTGTTATTGCATAAGCATCTTTAGGATTGATAATCTGAAGAGACAAGAGTCATTAAGTTTCCTTCTTTGAACACACTTCAGAAACCACTACTCAATTCAATCTCTAATTTAATGAAGGTTTCCACTGTAGTATTGCTTTTGCAACCGAAAAGTAAGGTATCATCCATAATAGGTAAAATAATGTACATAAATATGCTGTTACCTAACTCATCACAGTACCTTAATACTTTAAAAGGAAAGCTTATAAGCACTATCATATTTAAGCAATAAAACATAATAGGGTGTGCATATGCCGTAATAATGACACACCTTAATAATACAAGAAGTATGTCATTATTATCCCATACTACACACCCTAAAATGCTTCAGTATAGATCACATCTATGTACTTAACAAATGAAATTAGGATACCTAGAATAGATGCCTAGTTAGTGGCTGATAATCTCAAAATGTTTCATCAAAAAACAATAAAACATGCCACCAAATATTCCTGCTCAGGTAACCATTTCTAACAGTTTTCTTTCATCGTCATCAAGTCAGAAATACAGACTGTTAAAAAATACTTGTGTTAACACATGCCCTTGCCGTTCCCACAAAAAGAGGTTAAAAAAGGAGGGAGAGCCACTGAAAAGGATTTCTTGTGTTCTGGAATTTTGAAGTGTTCTTGCAAGCTTAATGGTGATTGTCGAAAGACAAGGTGCAGCTAAACATCTTCAAATAGGCTCTTAGGTTTTTTAGTTCAACTTTCCTTCTGCCATTTTAACAACCCAAGAAATGGTTTAATAAAACCACTCCAGTATCTCCACTAATTCCCAGTCTGAACTCAGGGACTGAGGCGTTAAGAGGTTTTAGCTGAACAGTTCCACAATGACACTGTTTGCAGTCTAAAGCCAAAGTCAGCACAAAAATCCAACATGTGATTATTTATTAATGTATTATGTAAAAATGTATTACTGAACACTATCTGTTTAGCCTTTACCACACAAAATATAAACAAAATATGTTCGTGGCAGCCAGAATAAACAAAATTTGACACCAATATGCCTTCATCTTCAACCCAACTGAAATGTATTTAAATATTTATTAATTGCATTTGACTACACAGAATTTATTACTGTGGTACACGTTCTCAGGCATACTCAAAATAACTCAACTACTCACTTTCTTCAGCTGAGGCATAGTATTACAAAAAACAAACAGCAACAATCTTTCAAGCCTAATCAAACTTGACAAAGTGATTGTTATTTAATAGATTTCCATTCATTTAATATCTTTTTGGTTATATAAATTGGAAGCAGCTTCCCAGTTCATGTGAAGTTTTCACAACTGTATTACCCAAGAACAAAGAAAATCGTAGATATCCATTTATTACGATATTCCCAAATAGTTTTCCAACTACACGGTTGGAAGTGCTGCTAATCTTTTAGATGAAAGACATTCAGACATGAAATGACCAAAAAACATCCTTTTAAGTAATACTATTGATCAAAGTGGAAAAAGAAACAAACCTTGAATTTCAAAATAAAAAACTTTGAAGAAATGTTTCCATAAATAATGCAGCCATAACCAAAACCAGCAACAAGTGATTTTTTTCCAAGCAATTTTTATTACTCAGTGCAAATATGATAACTCGCTGTAGATGCTCAAAAGCTTCTCATACTGCTGCTGCTAACACTCATTGGTCATATCAGCAAAATATCTAAATTGGGGTTGGGGGGAGAACATACTCTCCACCCACTTTTTGAGAGGTCTTGCCAATTCCTCTGTTATTTAGGAGAAGGAAATCAAATTCAATATACAAGACATGAAACAGATATGAAAATGGTCTAGCAACAAATCTTAAAAACTCCAAACGCCAACAAGTCTCTACAAGTACATTACTGGGCCAGAATGAAGGAAAATCATTGTGAAATAAGCTTTTCTGGTATGTGGTTATAGAGAATAATCATGAGGTGATGCCGAGAACTAGACAAATCTGGTATTCGAAGAATGTTAAAAACATTGAGGTCACGAATGCACGCTGTAACTTTAGTACCCACGTCTTATCCCACTATTTTGATATTAAATCTAATTCCTTCTTCATTTTAAGCTTTTAAGCCATGATTCCAATGAACATCTCTCTTGTCCACATGCTATAGCACATGTGGAAAAGGAAACTATATCGTTAAAAATGAAGTGAGGCTGATTTTGTGTATGCCATTTACAGAAGGGAAATACTGGTTGTTTTTAAAACACTACATTATTATATAAGATTTTTTTTTTTTCAGTGAATTACAAAAGCAGATATTCTCTCTTGGACCAAAATTCTAAATTTATTTATATTTTATTAAGGAAGTTTCCTCCCCTCTTAGCTCACAGGTAAGACTAAGACAAAGCACAAAAATAAAAATGCCTAATGCAGTTATTAATTCTAAAAACATACTTGCTTGATTATAATCCAGAGTAATATACTGCATCAGTCTACACAAAGTAATTACAAAATCTGATCTTGTCCCACCAGCCTGTTTTACAGACACACTGGAATGGATTTGGGTTTAACTGCCTTTACACAGGTAAAAGTTCTGAAGACATGGAGACGGGGGGGGGGAAAGCAGAAATTTAAAGCTAGTTCTTATATTAAATTCCTCACAATTTATTGCAGAATGACAACAGGAATATTAGCAGCTCAATAAAACAGCAGATCATTTTATTTGGGGGTGGGGGAGTATTATTCAACATTATTTATTACATTAAAATTGCTTTATTTCCTATTTTATGTATATACTGGTTGCTTTAGTTCATGTAACTTGGTGAAGATTTAAGTCAGAATATGTATACTTTCAACAAAAAAGAACAAGGACATTTTTGACTTGAGGATAACTGAAAACCTGTTCAGTATCCAAGTGTGATCTGCTTTTTGTATCTCCTTTTGTTGACATAAATAAAAAATGGTTTCTCATGAAGGTTAAGGAACCAGCCAGTGCAAGGAAAAGATGAGCAAGCAGTTTGGGGACATCCGTATGACAAAATCTGGACAGAAAAGTTGCACTAAAACCTTCAAGATCTGTGATATCTGGTCAGGGAAACTCTCGAGAATAAGTTCCAAAAGCCACTCAAAAAAAGGTTTGGGTGTCAGTGTTCTTGCTCTTTGCCTAGGTTCACTCTGTAGCTCAGATTTAATGAGATGCAGGCTGAGAAAGAACTACAAACCGTAAAACGATCGTCATACAAGTAGCATTAACCACAACTAAAGCCTGAGCTGCCTTATCTCCAAATCTGTGAAAGTTGGAGCTTCAAAGATCCATACTGGAGGCCAGCTCAAATGCTTAATTTATTACTCTATTGCTGAGACAGAAATAAAATTCCTTTTTAGTTTACCCTGGTATCCATTACAGCTAAATAAAAGCACCTTTTCAAGCGATCCTTCGACAGCATGTCCCTGAAAAACATCAAGACACTGAAGCCACTCCAAATACAAACACACCTGAGAAAGGTCTCTCTCAGCAACATTAAATCAGGTTCTAACACTTCATGGATCAGACCACAGCATTAACACTCTCATCTTAGAAATTTGCCACTTCTAAAGGTTTTGGCCTGCATCAGTTCACTTCTGACATTCACAGAGAGATGACAGAGAAAACAGAAAAGTTTTTGCTAGGACAAGTCCAGGTAAACTGCTGACAAAATTACCGGTTCCACCATACGGGTTCCATACTCAGAATTCATTATCAGAAGCCATGCTTATGGCAGACCCCCACTCAGAAGAATTTCAACACAAAGAAGTTCCTCACCAGTGACCAGCCCTAAAATGACTACTTCCAAAATAGATCTGAATATATTCTGCTTCTCTTCTTCCTCTTAATACAAATTGTATTTTGCCTACAAATGTACATTATTTCTTTACTCTTTTACTTTACTACGATCAAAAGCAAGCTCCATAAAATTATTATTTATTGACTTTTACTTAAAATAAGGTTTCTTCATTAAAATTCTCAGTCATTTACCGAATCCTTACTAAAATCAGGATGCCAGAACCATATCAGAAATTATTGAAGACCATATTATTGCAGAATAGTACAAGAGGAAGAGGGTCATCTAGATAGCCTTGCTCCCTTTCAAATCTTCTAACCTGCAAGTTCATTCATAAACTTTTCCTTTTCCAGCTACAAATACCAGGTTTTGTATAAAAGAAAACAATCTGCTATATGTTATTAGGAAATAGGCAAAAGAGTCTAAAAAGGCTGTACAATAAATACTGAAAGATCTGAAAGTGGTTTTGCCAGTTCCATGCAATTAATGAAAAGAAGGCATCACACCATGCTGTACTGAAATTATAGTCTTTGCTTTATAAACAAATAAACCAAAATCCCAACATCAGGATTTACAAATTTAACTCCTTTTGACACTTAAGTTAGCGATGGTGCTTGAGGCCAACATGCTGCTTTTGAAAATAACTTGAAAATAATCATCCAGGTCCTTTCCCTAGGACTCTGCACGGCACAGTCTCAGACACTGAACCACGGCAATGAGCCGCTTTCGCCCCAGGGCTGCAGAGCTGTTGTGCCAGGTGTGTGTTCAGAGGACTCACCTGCTCTGCCCTGTACAGAGTCCAGAAAGGACAACCAGGAGTTATACAAATCAGGAACTGCAAGAAGTCTCTGCACCGATGTTTCTCTTTGGCTTTTAACTGGATAACAAACACAAGGACTGATACAATGAGCTGTGGCACACGTAATACGCAAAATTGTGAAAGGTCATCTTAATATTTATTATTGGGGTTTTTCCTTTTTTTAAATGAACACAACTAGAATACAACTTTCATAACACATTATGGATAAGCACTTACACCGTATGAAGGCATCACAAAAGCTTTCAAATTTAAGAAGTCAAGCTCTAAAGCCACTATTAAGGCAGCAGAAGAAACCTGCACCAAATAGACACAACTTTATATGAAGAGTGCTAATTAAAAAGTTGGTCAAATTGGGGGGTTGGAGGAATATAAAGATTTACAAGTACTACTAATTAGAAATTTTTAGCATGAAAAGTATCAGCTTTAACAATACACAAACCACTAACAAATTAGTTCAGAAAAACGTGAAATGGCCTTTATTTTCCGTTGGTCTGTTTTCTTGAACTATTAGCAAACATTCCAAGCTGATTTATAGTCATAGGAATCAACTTCACAGATAAATTATTTCTGGATTCCCAGAACACATTAAATGACCTAGTTCAAATGTCACAATCTTGTATTCAGCCCAATACTTGATTAGATGCACATTATCTGCCTTTCTGCTCCTTCACACAACCCTAGAAAGGATAACTTTGTGACAACTGGATCTGCAGTTATAAATTCGCTCAATGGACAACAGTCTTGCTTTCTGGTTGTCTCCAAAACCACACAAATTCTCAGCTCCCTGCACAAACACACAGAAAAGAAAAAGAAAAAACAAACAAACAAAGCCCTCCAGAAACTTGAGTCAAAAAATTGCCTAAATTACAGCACTTCAAGTGTAAAAAAAGCTCCAATTTCTTACAGAAGGCTGACAAATAATTATCTGCAACAATGAGCTGAAACAAAATATGGGAATTTTAAACATCAGATAGGTAAGTGGTTCTGAGGTACTTCACTTCAACACTTACTGGATTGTTACACTTGTCCAAGTTCAATTTTCTCTCTTCTTCTCTAGTAAGATCCACTGGTCCAACAATGGCATAAAGAACTCCTAAGAAAAAGTTTGCTGTACTTAACAGCAAGCACAAACACCCGACAATCATGTGTAAAGATCAAATCTCATCTTTCATGGTAATCCACACAGATTTCTTCATTCATCACCATTCTGATGTTTCAGTTTGGTATCGTCTCAATGAGTTACCACCATCTCTCTGCACAGAGGCAAACAAGCAGGCAGACAGGACCGCTGAGGGAAGAACTACAGATCATTCTCAGACATGTGCAGGAGAGGGACCTCAAAGGGTAAGAATGCTGATACTGGTACGGTTCCATCATTGTAACACTATTCCAACGAAGCTGTTGGTACTGTTGTACTGTTTCACTGCCAGCCAGGGTAAAACTGAAACACCGCTCACTCATCCTCTCCCTTTCCCCCTCCTGGGAAATTAAAGGGCACCTCTGATCTCCTCCCCGCCCCACACACTTACCTCATCTATCTACTGGGCATGACGTGCGTGACATGGAACAGACCACTGGCCAGTTTGGGTCTCAATCCTAAACCTGAGGTCAAATCCCAAGCTACTAACTGGTGCTGTGCTCCCTCCCAGCTTCTGCTGCCCCTGCAGACACTGGCACAGCAGAGAGGCTGAAAAGTCCCTGACTGTCCTGGCAGCAACTATAAACATCAGTGTGTGATCAGCTTCTCCTCAGCACAAATCCAAACACAGCCTATCACCAGCTACTGTGAAGAAAGTGAACTCCATCCGGGCTGAAAGCAGGACAGAAGCACAATCACACCTGTGTCAGTACATTCAGTGAGTACCTTCATTATCTCCATCATTACATATGTAGCTTTTATTTTCTCTAACAAGGAACATCAAAAACCATTTTATAATCAAAGTTTCAGGACCATCAGGAAAAGCAGGGTCTCCAGAAGACTTTTTACAAACAAGTCTTTTAATTACAAGCAGAAAATGCAAAGACACTCACAGACTTTTGTAAATGTTGCACCACTACATGACTTAACTGTGGGTCTCAGGATCTGCTTGCCTGTTACGCACAAACCCCACAAGCAGAGACTGACAGAAATGTCCGTGTTACAGCCTTTCCTCCAATTTTTAAAGAAGATGAGAAAAACTTATGGAGGTAATACAGATACTGAATCACACACAAAGCTTAAGTTGAAAAGAACATCATATGCAGCCAAGTATTATTTGTGGAGATGACAGATACCAAGAATGAAAAAAAACCAAAAAAAACTAAACAAACCATTCTATGATTCTGAAAACACCTGCACTTCTTTAAAAAGCTTATAAAAATGACTTTCTCCTCCAGAAGATTTGAAAATAATTTATCTTTCAGTGGCAAAAAAAAAAAAAAGTATCTTAAAGCACCTTGAGAGTTATAAAAAAAGGTTACATTTCAATATACTCTATTTTTAATAATCTCAATGGAAAGATTACAGCATTGACATTCCAAACAGGTGTCACTTCAATATTTTATTGTTTTTAGTAAAAATGTTGACTGTATTACAGTGTTGCATTCTTCTTCTTCCCCCCCAATTGAAAACAAAACAAAAAAATTGGATAAAACATATTAATTGCACCCTTATACAGTATTTAGTCAAGTAAGACCAAGTTTTGCTACATAAGGAATACTTGCAAATCCTTAGATTACAATATCAAATTATTTTACCCCCCTAGACTACAAAATCCAGGAGCTAAAATCCACTCACTAAAAACAGTGGGATTCTAAAACCGGCATATAACTATTTTACAGCACACAGCAGAGACATTACTGTAAAACACATCACATTTATGGCATTCTAAGATTTCCACTGGAGGCTAATATAGACAAGTTAAAGGAATATAAACTGATTCCATAGTATAACTTGGACATAAAAGTTAGCTGTACTGTTGCTATCATCTGTTTTCTACTAATGGCTGAAAGCACCTACACTGCAGCTTAATGCGAATGAAAGAAGAGCACAATGCATTTGTAAGTGCTACGCTGCGCTCTGCCATGCAGCTGTTTATTAATTAATTACAAATCTAATGATTTTTGAGAGGTAAAAAAAGTTTGAGGGGGAAAGAGGAAAACAACTCACAAAACAAAAATCTCTGCAGCTGACCAAGTGTACTGAAGGTTAAATGGATGCTACAGACATCCCTTTATCCAGGTCCTTAAAAGCATTAACATTGCAGAAAAATTGGCTTACAGATCAGCTAGCTAAGACTGAAGCATTTAAAGATTAACCCCCCTTAAAACTTTAATCACTTCAGGCCTTAAATGGCTAATCTGCAACCAAGTTTGTCTCTTATGTCTTAATTTAAATAACTAGTGAAATGTTCAAGTATCAGATTTTTTCCTAGAAAATATGCCTTACGCTTATGGCAAAACAAAAATAACACAAAGTGATCAGCACTTGAATTTTAAAAGTATTACTTTTAACAGCACGTGTATATTGACTTAAGATCTCAGAGGTATAGCTGTCACTTGTAAATGATGTATGTCATCGTGAACTGGAAATCTGGACTATGAAGTTGGTTTGTGTCAAAAGACTGAGATCTACTGGGATGGTCAAAATACAGATATACTTTGAAAAACTACATAAATACCATTCCTTACTCTAATTTGATTCTTTTTTGTATCTCAGGGCTCAGGTTAGCTGGAATTTGAAAGTTGAATCCAGTATTTTATAAAATATATGCTTCACCTCTAAGAGTCCACATCCAAAGCTGTTCAAAGGTGCAGAGATGCTATGATCGACAGCAAAGAAAAGGCTCTAAACAAAGGAGTAATATGTTCATTCCAACACCCACTCCTTCTTCTCCAGGAGGAAGCAGGTATCCTACCAGATCTCAAAGGGACACATATAGCCTTTCTTCAGAAGCGTTTCTCTTAGTATCATAATACGTGTAAGCTGTCTTCAAAGGACTTTATTAAATAACAGGTTCTACAATTTACAATTACATTTTATAATTTAAGTAATTATTTGGATAGGTGATTAGCTTGTCTAGAAACCTATGTTCATTTCTGTACTTGCACATACTTGAAATGAAGATTACTAATTCAGGACACTACTACTACTACAACCACCACTGGTTATAGTGGGAAAATTTCTTCGCTGCTACCCAAAAACTGCACAACCCTATCATATCTAGTTTAAACTTAAGACAACGTTATCTATTTCTAGGTATGACTTTCATTGGCCTAATTAACATTAGCCTCCCAGTAGTGAGTAATGCAGATGACACGTAGTTTAGCTAATTTAGCCCTGGGACAAAAATGAGTATACAGTGTAGCTCTACATACCAAAGCTTCCCTCTTTGATGTATAACTAATTACGATGTCTAGAGAGGTATACAGCAGAATTAAACTGGATTATAAATAAGAAAAATATGCAGAAATATAAAGCTAACTCATTCAACCAACATACTCTTCTCAAGGATTCTTTCTACAAGCAAGAACAAGAAGTTTGATTATCCTAATTTTAAACTGCTCTATATGTCTCAGCTGATTTTAGAGGATTACTTTTAAACTTAAGGTGTATCATTGTAAAGCTGAAATAACTTCTCTGAAACATACAGACTACGGAGAAAAGACACCCAAGCACACTCCTTTAAAATATTATGGGGGGCAACTCTCAGATCGGCATGTTCCAACCGCATTCTTTTGAAAACCAATTACTTAAATGCTTGTCTGAGCTAAATACTTTATTAACTTTAAGAACAAGTATAAATCTTTCTTTACTCCTCAAAGTCAGCTTACTTCCATGAAACTTGAGACAACCCACTTTGACTTATATTTGTCAGTAAATTGCAGATGCTCAGATTCTAAACTGAAATTATAAAAAAATGTTTCTTGTATTCCTCTTGAATAGCTCACCAAAGACTCTAGCGAATCAAAGAAAAGCATCTTACTGCTTTTGAAGTAATAGTCAACGTGTACAATATATAATAACATCATACCTTATTCTCAGTTGTATCACAATCCAACAAATGGTAAAAAAGTATGAGGGCCCTTACTAGCTACTGTCATGACCAACAATCCATTACAAAAATCTTCAGGTATGTTTCACAGCAATGTGCAGGTGGCTCACGTATCAAAGTTTCTGTATTCAGTTACAAACAGAGCCAAGTAAAAAGCTGTGAAGCAGCCATTAGAGAAATGGCAAATGCAAAGAGTGTACGATGAAGAAAAATCTCTTTAGGTAATTTGATGAGATGCAGACAAGTAGAAGCTCTAAGAACACACGCAGACCGAGACCTACTGACAGTATCTTTCCCTCAACCGAGACTCATGGCTTTGCCCAGTTACCACTGACAACCAGAAGACACACAATTGATTTAACCAGACAAAAACACTTTGACTTCAATGAAGTTTCAAAAAGTCTATTTCTGTTGAATTTTGGACAACGTCTTTACTCCACAGCTTCTGTATTAGTTAAAGAAGACCAGAACATACCTAACATGCTACACACGTAAAAATAGAAACAGTTTAAGTCAGTCTTAATCCTTTAATACAGAACATATATACATCAAACATAACACTCTTCAGTAAAGTTCAAACTGCAATTACATTTTACAATCAACTGATTCTCTACATATTTGTGTCAAATTAACAAAACTACAAATACTGTCAAGGCTAAAGGTAAAAGTTGAAACAGGGTCACCAATTTTCTTAGATAAGGTTCTCAGCATGATCCCTTTTCACTCAGCCAAGGGCAGGTTCACTAGGCACAGTTTTTCCCATGTCAGCCCATTTTTCAAAACTGGGCTCAACAAAATGGAAAATATTATTTACAGTGGTTTTATTATTTAACTTAAAAATTACCTGCACAACTCCCCTCTCTACGTTGTCTTAATTTATGTCTCAGAAATGTGACCACATGAATTCAAACCCAGATGAGCGGGGGGCAGGCAGGGCTGGGGAGAGAGAAGAGCCCTTCACAGAATGGATGCCCCATCCCTGGAGGCATTCAAGGCCAGGCTGGATGTGGCTCTGAGCAGCCTGGTTTAGTGATTGGCAGCCCTGCATATGGCGGGGGGGTTGAAACTAGATGATCACTATGGTCCTTTTCAACCCAGGCCATTCTATGATTCAATAATTCTATGACAGAAGTCTCAGAGGATTTTGTCTACCAGTTTTGCCTTGGACTAATGGCATCCCTACAAGCTACGGAGATCACAAGGGGTCAAAACAGGCATTTTTCATCTTAAAGTATTAAAGTGTAGGAGGGCAGGGGTAGGTATAGGTCTTCTCCACTATTTCCCCCCACCTCGTTTCATGAAAATGCCATTAACCAAATTAATTTGAAACAAATACTAGATCATATCACCCATTAGATGCCAAGACAAATTATCTGATTCAACCTACATTATCTGGCAAAAAAAAAAATTAAATCCCCAGGTCTAAATTCACAGGCAAGTAATTCACTTTACAAAAGAGCAGGGGCGGTGAGCACCAATAATCAGCCAAACATCTCCAAGATTCAGAGCAGAAGAACTAGATTTGACAGAAGACTCAAAAATCAAATCTGCCTTCAATCCCATCACTTGGCATGAAAAGTTTTAGCCATTATTTCCTTCATGAAAACACAGTGAAGAGAGCTTGACATCTTTTTCAGATCAAACCATTG
Organism: Pterocles gutturalis; assembly: GCF_000699245.1. Classification (NCBI taxonomy): domain Eukaryota; kingdom Metazoa; phylum Chordata; class Aves; order Pterocliformes; family Pteroclidae; genus Pterocles; species Pterocles gutturalis. The sequence continues at coordinate 42,917 of NW_010108468.1, read as the reverse complement.
CTTTTTTTCCCATTTCAGAGAAACTATATAATTCCACAAAGACCCTTCACTCACTTCACACTTAAGACAATTTTAACTCAAAGTACTCATAGAACTAAATGCTATTCAGAAATTTCATAAATACCTTCATAAATTCATAAATACCTTCATTCTCATACATATTTACGTCAATTATTCTATTCTTACCTTCTTTCTCCTTTTTTTTAACCTCAAGGTTAGCCTATTAACCTCTTAATGATATTAAAGCTGCCCTTAAGGTGACAAACACAGAACAGTAACGCGGCTTTTCTTCTTTCCTTTGCATGAATTAATGCTTGATTCATGTTATACTCATCCAAAACCTTGAAAAAAGCATGCTGCCAAAAATCTGACTTTCCTAAGTTATTTACTTTAGTACTTGATCTTTGCAATATCACTAACTCTTCAATCTTAATGAATTAAAATTTTATTACCACATTTGGAAAGCAAATCAAAATTTGACTAATTTTACTGACAGGCTGAATAAATGTCCTTAACTTTTAAGTCATCAGATTTCATTTTGCTTGGAAAGTTTAAAGTCTTAATGGCTTTGCCTAATGAGTCATTTGAGAACAGATACAAAATAATGTTTTGTTCAATCAAGGAAAAAAAAAAATCTTCCTTTAGGAAGGTATTTAATGTAGTGCTAACATCCTAGAATTAAACCTGAATGGGAGATAACATTTGGGTACAGATATATCACTTAAAGAAGCTTCACTGCTTTAAGAGAAGCTGTCCTCATTTATTTCAAAATATCCCTGGAAGTTAAACACGTTACTTTCCTTGTAATAGGTAATGAAGATTTGTATGACAAAATAAATCTTAGTAGGACCCAAATTCTTGCAGTTGTATAAGGCAAGATCAAACCACCTATTTCAACCCCAAAAGAGTGGTTAAAAAAAGAAAACACCCCTAAGCCTTGGCACCAAAAGTTTATTTCTCTTCTAACGAACTACAAACTGTGTGTGTACCGTATAAAAAAGCCACTTAGCTGAACTCGGTCAGCAGTCATTGAGCACATGCTTGCTAGGCATGTATTAAGTAGAGAATTACCAGCTAGAGCAAACAGCAATTGCTATACAGAGCGGGATCATGTTGTAACAGTCCTATAAACACTTCAGAGAAAGCAGGAGCTTCCATTGTTTCAGCACAGCACCACATTGCCAAACGCAGTATTATGCAACCATACCACAAACGCTGTAACTATCCATCACGTGTATCAGAAATAATGCTTACACCAGTAATTAATGTATGACATCCCCCCAAAACACAAAGGTTACGCTTGACTATGAAGAAATGGAAACCACACTGTTCAATAAAACGAGCAACCAGTCGCGTACACCAGCTCACAGTGAACAACACAAACCTCTGCCACACCAGACAGCAGGCAGCAAACCCCAAGATCCCCTCCTCTCTCCTGCACTGGAGAAGACAACACATGGCCAACAGCACGTTACAACTCAGCACGTGAGCTGAGTGCTGGTTGCAAGGTATGATCCTGGTAAAAGCTTGCTATGTTTCCTATATCTGTATAATAAATTCAGTGAAGAGTCCGTGTCTTTGTCCTCGGCAGCTGACTTTGTCCCACAGTACAAAGACTTCTATTGCAACATTTCCTATGGGCCATCTCCTTCTCTAGCTCATCCTGTCCCAGAAGTTCCTACGTTCACGGCAGTAAGAGTTTCACTCTGACTTCTCAGAAACCTAATTTGCAGAGTATGATCACAGTATTTTATTTCTCTGCAGGATTTTTAGAGCCGTATGTTTAATGAATCCCTGATGCAGATGAGTAAGCCATACCATTTCATTGCATCTCACAATATGAGACTCAGGAAGGGAAAGTGGCACTTAATGAATTCTCACAGAGGGCATTTAAAATAGATCACTGTACACTAACCTGGTTCAGTGTACCATTTTTGTGAGCACCCATTATGCCATCTGTCAAGGACAGAATACTGGGTAAAGACTGACCATTTTAATCAAGCCAGTTCATTGGGATATTATCTTTAATTCTTTTTTAAATCCAAAATATACAAATACACATTTCTATTTATTTGAACATGACAATCAAGTCATCTGGCATATCTGAAGGATGCTTCTAAAAACACAGTCAATGATAAAGTTGACACAACATTTGTTTTAAATATACTTTTCTAAATTTGCAGCAGCGTTGGTCTGTATTCTAGGAATACCTACTTAGTGGTACAGATCAAAATAATCTTCTGTGTAGCCAAAATTACTATCCTTAAAGCTATTACCTATCCCCTCTATTCATGTAATTCCTATCCATTCCCTGTTGGGTTAGACAATACAGTTTACTGCATGAAGGGAGATGTACCTTCCAATTGTATGCGAAAGAAATTCTAAAAAATTACAAAACGTAATGCCAACTTACCAACTCTATTCCCTGCGGAAAAGGAGTGTCTTCCCAGTCCTTCTGAGGAAATCTTTGTATTATTTTTCCCAAACCTTCTGTTGGGCCTGCTGAAAGATAAAATGTAATTACTTAAAGGTAAACTGGTGGAATTTAAATTGCTATAAATCGGAAAATACTTTCAGAATATACCCAATATGAGGAAACATTTCGCCACAAGAGGCAGAACAGGCTCCTCAAACATGTCTTGCAAGTCATATCATAAATACAACCTTAATACTCTCCAGTAGTAACACAAGGAGTCGCTCCATGAAATGAAGCTGCAAGTTGCATTCAAGCCTATGCCTGTCATGCATGTTTTCAAAGTGATAGATTATTATTGGTAATTCTAGTCTCTCTCTACAAATAGTAGTAAATTAAAAACTAATATAAAGGATAATGTGATTTTAAAAAAAAAAATAAAACATTTGTCAACAAGCAGTCTTCAAAACAAGTCTACAGATAAAAATCCACATGATTTACCCAGGACACTCTCGTTCCTTGCCATTATTTCTAGTAAGTTGCCTTGGACAAGTCAACAGTGATTTTCTACACAGAAAGGTGCAGAGAGAAATTCCTAATTTCTGGTAATTTCTCTGAAGTAGTTCTCTTTTTTCTTACTCCCTCTTTTTTTTAAAGCCACAGTGCTACAGATAGCAAACCCTTCAGAAACATCACAAATATTCAGCTGGAGTGTCCTGTCATCCTGAATGGCACAGGAATGCACATACAAACAGGAATTGTGTTCTTCACCTGCTGAAGGCCTGGAGTAAATATTGAAAACAATCATTAACTTTTTTTTAAATGGAATTTTAGTGTTGGTATATGCCACAATATAATGTGTCAAAGTGAAAGCAATTTTTACATTAATCAATCCTATCCTGAAGGAACACTGAAAGCTAATGTGTTAAATCACTCTAGATAGTCAATGGACTCAGAAATTCATCTTTAGCGTTACCTAGTAGATTTAGCTATTGGTTCATTAGGTCTGAAACATCACCTTCTCTAACCTGCTTAAAATGTCCCCAAAGATAACTATATATGGTACATACAGGCTAGACAAAGGTTTGTTTATTAACAATTGACTGCTTCATAGACTACGTGTTATTGTCACAGGAAAACCAGTCTTGACTCGGGGAACTGTTATTTCAGTTTTATTTATTGACAAGTAACATTAAGTTTTGACCACCGATTCAGGTACAAAGACGACAATAAACAAACATTTGGGAACACTCCCTAACCTCAGCTTCCCCTGCTGATCCATCCATCCCAATTTATTTGGTGAGGTGATGGGCAGCACAGGAGGTTGGGTTCACGCATGCAGCGGTTTTACTCTGCTGTTCCTTGCCTCTTGTCCATTTTCCTCTGCTCCAGCACAGATCTACAGGCTGCAGTCCCTCCAGCAGTGTCCCTGACCCAGCACAGGTCACTGGTGGCCAGCATCCCTCAGAGGACGTGCTTTCTCCAGCACGGAGTGCCTCCTTCCAACAGCTTGTTTCTACCTATGTGCAATGTCTCCTTCTGCATCTCTCATGGCTGTTGCTTTATCTTAAATATATGTGAGCAGATGTGCCACAGGCTCCTCCAGCTGGCGGAGGTTTTGGGACACACAGGCAGTGAGGACCTGGCCCGCTCTTGCCACAAGAAGCTTCTTACTTTGACTGGAAGTGCACTTCACCCAAAGACAGAAATTTACATCCAATCCTTATACAGAAGCAAAAAGCTTGGTAGAAAAGGTCTGCCTTACAGGCACTACTCCTTTACATGAATACAAATACAAAGCAATTTGCTTGATGCTGCTACACAAGATTAAAACCTGTGCCAGAGAAGACTGAGTAGCTACACTCTCATTTAATAATAAAAGCCATTCAGTACAGTGCGCTCACCACATTTTTCCAATACTTCATAGTGTAATTACTGTTGATTCTCTGTTGGAATTTTTCAATCCAACCAGTTAAATAACAATATAACTCTAGTAAGTCCCTAAATTCCACGGTTTGGGGTGAGGAGGTGTCAATGCCATCCATCTTCATCTGACTTTTTAAAGTTATTCATCTCTCGGCAGAACAGTTATGTCTGAAGAGATCAGATTATTCAAGAGGTGGCTGCAAATCAACACCTAAGTGATTTTACATTCTCAACTGTTTTAGCACAAGAGGCAGAAACAGAAAAAAATCAGATCATTGGATTTCAACAACAGCTATAATTTGTTTCAATATATGCTACTGATAACTACTGACAACTTTCCAAAAATATCAAGGTTACATACCAAATGTTAACTCATTGTTAAATCAGGTTTCATTCATAACTTTATTTTTTAATGACTTTTCAAACACAGCTTTGGGTTTTTTTAAGTCTTCTGATCAAGTATTTGAAAACCTGTTTTATCAATAATGCAAAATTCTGTTTTATATAAAGGAATCTATTACAAATATTTAACTAAATATGAAGATCTCTATTAAATAACAAATCAGAAAATCTGAAGGGAGAGAGAGAAAATACTTGTATGTATGCTTTAGCCCTTCCAGTAATGCCTATGCCTTTGGTACACATTTAAATGCATGCATGGGTCTCCCATATTTTGTATAATGGGCACAGTTACCCCGAGTCTACATGGACCAAGGCTCACCACATAAGGTCACGCACACACTTGTGACAGACTGCCATGTCCTATTCCATCACACCGTACAGCTGGTTGAACTAGAAAGGGAAGTACCTCAGTAGCCTCTACCCCACTCTGGTCTCTGCTGCTTGCACAGGACAAGCAACTGCCTTTGCCCATAAGATTTTCCAATTAATAAGTTTCAGTTGCCTACCACATTCCCTCCACTCTGTATCTATCCTTTACTAAGTCTTCTTTCAAGCCCCTTTTATTGATTCTTAACACTAAAAGGACATTCCTTCAACATCTAAGTGAAATTCCTATTAACTAAAGCTAATTAACCAAATGTGACGCCACATTAAAAACGCACGCGCACACGGAACAGCCAGTGAACACCTGTAGTAACCTCCTCGGACAGCACCTGCCAGTGTCCGCTTTACAGATCCCACATCTGCAGAGATCCCAGAGGTTTTGCTCTTCATTCAACTCCCTCTATTGAGAGTGACAGGAAGATCTGGCACTCATTAATATCAACACCTTGGTTTTAAATTGGAAAAATAGGTTATTCCAGTGTTAATGGATTCAGATAGCCACAGCCAGCTAGAAGGACCTTTGTATCATCACCACAAACATTTTTGTCTTTTGGTGTCCTTTCAAATAATGCGCAAGTACCCCAAAAACCCCCCAGCCAGCACTGCTCACTGAATTCAAATCATTCACACAGAAGTTTCTGGAGGTTTTTGAAACTGATTAAAATTCAGATGCACTCAGACAACAAATTACTTAATATAATGTACATGTGCAGGAGCATAGCGTGGAATATCACTGCATATTAACAATGTGTTCCATGTAAAACAGTAATTGCTTTCATTATTAATTATATATGCAAAACATGCCTGGCAGTAACAGGAATTCTAAAGACATATTTCCAAGAAAACTACTGCCATTACTGTTATTAAACACCCACATTGCTACCTTTGTAAAGTTATTCCTATAAAAGCAAAAGTATTCCTATACTTTAATTGAAGTATTTCACAAATTTTTTCTTACATTTTGTAGTAAAACATTTACATCTCATGTAAAGTGGGATACAAAAATTGTCAAGATATTGCAGCAATTTTGAAAGCTTGATTTTACACCTGCAGCAATGAATTGCAATTTCATTTTCATGAAGGATGGCAGGTAATCATCACCATCATCCAATAGTATCTTTACCTTTAAGATGGTTTAACTCTTTAATCCATTAAGAATCAAAGCTGACCACATGGTAAATGAGGCTTCAAACTTTTAGACATTACATTCTTGTCCCTGTACAATACATACACATAGTGAACTTGTCCAAGACCAAAACCAAAATTTCAGCCTGTAAGAATGCTGAACGAGCAGTCTATACCTTAAGCTATTAAGGAAAAAGCCACTTTTCTCCCCAGCTAACCTCTTCTGATCTGCCCTCTTTCTCCTTCCCCTTTTCCCATCTTTTTCTTTAAACAATACAAACATTCAACACATTAAACTTCTGGCATAATTTGCTGGTTCCTGAACCCTAGTCCCCTAAACTCCCTTCTTATATAAATCTTCCCCCAGGAAAGGTCACATGCCATCTCCCGCTTGCCCTTGAAATTCCAGAAGCGAGCTGTTAATGCAACTTACATTCCAAATTAATGAGAACTGTGATAAACTCTGTCTTTTCACTTACAAACCCCTGACAAAAATACATTGGTGCTCTAACTATTGTAAATCGTACATGCAAAGCTTTGGATGGAAGCACTTTGGTGATCTGTTACAAAAGATACAATTTTCAGATCTGCGCAGAAGAAACACTGCAGATCACACAGGAAGAACATCAGTAGTTATGCCACACAAAATACTGTAAAATGCCATGACAGATCCTACATGGAAAGTCAATAAATCATTTTGAGTATTCAGAAGTACAACTTTACACGTCCAAAGTTAGAAACATACTGCCAGCGTGGAAGATACACAGATGCAGGTGGCAGAGTACAGTACCGCTCATACTTCTCAAAACAGCACCTAGCACTGAAGAAATCACTAAAATCTTCTCTGAAGTAAAATCCTTTTCATATCAAAGTTCTTATACGATTTGAAACAGCAGAAGTTTTAAACTATTACGGATTCTTGACACTTTCTAGCTTTGGAAAAGCTCTTCATGGAAGCATGAGGACAACCCATGTTTCATCTTATGCCTCTGTTTGTAAAAGGGAACAGAAATGTACCGGAGGGCTCCCTATACCTTTAAAAACACCCCACCATTGCACATCACAGGCTATGTGCATCTTACAGACTGAAATTTACATAAAGAGCGTTTAACTCTGATGTATTCTAGAGAAGAAAGACTACTGCATCCTAACAGCAATAAAAGGTTAAACAAAACGCTGTTACTTTTAGGAAGATGGAGTCAAGACGGGCTTCCCACAATGACCACAGACACTATTTGTACAACTGGCAAAAGTCATCATCAGTTCATCTTAATCAAGTCAGAGAAATGCAAGCAACAATCTTGGGAATTTGAACGACAGACGTTCCGGAGGCTGGCTGTATTATCAAGGATACAACAAATAATAGGATAAGGTGATCCTCAGGCCTTTTTCTTTGTAAACAGGAAAAATTTGCTGGTTTTTTGTTTTGTTTTTTTAAAAGGCAGTATTTCAATCTTCCCCTGAATATACTGGCACTGCTAGTCAGGACTACCGGAAACACTTGGATGGTCCACATTCCTGAATGCCTCAATATTTATTTGATTTTGGTACTTTTCTATCTTGCAGAGCCATTAACCCATTTTATACACATGGGAAGGAAGCATAGAGAAAGTAATCTATGCCCCCAAAAGATGTACAAGGAACAGGCTCCATCAATACCACCCAAAGCTTAGATCAGCACCTTATTCACAGGATCGTCCTTCCCACTATTGCAATAGATAGTCTCCTGTGCAGGTCAATGATCGTCTTCGTTATTCCTGGGTATCAGAAAACATTTCTATGCTTTCTAAATAAAGGATTAAAAATATTCTGGCTTGGATTTTAATTAAGTTAAATCATGGTGGGGGGGAATATGGCAAGACATGTCATATCTCATTCCACTAAGCCAACAGGTGTTTCTGCTGAAAGAACACCAGCAGCTGCTATTCAGTTAGAAAAACTGTGAAATAGTTCTGAAAAGTCTGAGGTAATTTCATATTTAAGAATGAACTTCATCCACTAAAGTTATAACAATGCAAAGTGAAATAAAAATTGATAAATACCATTAAAAGCAGAAGAGGACAGAAATCAGAGAAAAGGGAGGTGTGGTCAGTATGAAGAGGAAGATGAGGGAATAAGTAGGGATGTTACAATCATTTTCACATGTTAGATACATATTTACCTGCTGCAATGCTGTCCCTCTAACACTGCTCAGTATAGGCCCAGCAGCACTGCCTGACAGAGCACACAATGATTGGGGCAGCCGTGACTCTGGCAGCTTCCGACCCCTCTGAAGACCCACATACCAAACATCACCAAGCCAGTATTATATCTGAATAACCGTTAGTCATGTCAAGTGTTGTCTCATTTTGAAAGCCGTGCTCAAGACCAAAACCTTAGTGACCAGTGGCAATGATCATTTTTCAACATTTTTCAACTGCAAGTTCTGTAAAAAAAAAAATATATTTTTTTATTGCTGTTGCATCTACTTTACTGAGAGCCCATGCAGGTGCCAGTTACTGCTGAAGAACCGTCAGGACCATCACCTTTTCTCTAGGATTCCAACTCCCCCAAAATTTTATTAGGACAAGTTATTGATACAATTAACACAGCCTGGCTGTAGCAGCTGGATCTCAAGACACTTTTTTCCACATAGAAGTCTGGGACGTAACACACTTCTTGACATCCATGGTATTTTTGCTGGGTGGACAGTAACATGACTTTGCAAAAGTCTTAAAAGGAAATAACAGACAAGACAAAGCAACAGAGAATGTTAAACCATTTTCAAGTTACTCCCTATCCAGTGGTCAGCGTAATGTTCAAGAAATTGGGAAAAAGCTTGGGGGGCTGGCAGAAAGAAAGTTTCCTGCTCACCAACAATTCTCCTTGTTTGCAAACAAATCACTTTTGCCAGCTTCTGGATAGGAAGGGAAGACCAGACTCAAAATAAACATCGTACATTAAACAAACATTATTTTGAACACACCGAACTGAACAAGACTTCCCCAGCTGTCTTGGGAAAATCTTTTTTATTTGTTTTCAACAAAAGTATAAAAATTCATATGACAAAACTGTACTCAGCTTTGTACTCTGAAGCATTAGAGCTTCTCAGACTTCTCACAGAAAAAAAAGAAAATTCAGGCAGCTTCTCAGTTCTAATGAAGAATGTATATTGCTTCGCTTTAGAAATAACACCACCCTATTTATTACATCTGATTCTGTTTTTGGTAAGGTATCTTCCTCCCACAACCACCCTTTGATTTACCTTTAACTGCTATACCCAATAATTAAAAATTAAGCTCTACTTTGAAATTTCATAAACATAACTGTAAAATCATAATTTTAACCCAAAACAATTTCATATTTACAATACCATTGTTTCAAGTTCTGAATCAACACCCGTTTCAGCACAGAAAATGTGAATAAAATATACAATAAACAAACTAGCTTGACTAAATACTCCTCTTTCACCTTTTTTACTTCTTCTTTGGTTGGTTTTTTAACCAAACAGAGATTGCAAGGTTAGAATAAGTATACAGACATTCACAGCCGAGAGCTGTAAGGAGCTGTAACTGTCATCTGATTTTGCTGAGTATAAAGAAAAGCTATTCATATCTAAACACAGCCAAGAAAAAACTTCACAAAAAGGCTTTCTACATTTACTCTTAAAGAAGACTGTTCATCTGCTGAAACTTATTTTCCTAAATCATTTGGAGTATAATAGGTAAGGAAGAACATATCTGCAACAGATCTTCTGAATCAGTATGTATTTACAGGATTTCTGAATATCAAGATTCAGGTCTAAATGCAATAATTAAAACATACCCTAAATATGTTGAAACACTTGTTTTAGTGTCTGTTTTAAGTACAAGCATGTTTTAACCTCCATTGTTTTTTTTTTTCCTAGGAGCAGAGTTAGAAACAAAGCTAAACCGGGGCAGGAGGGGAGGGAATCCCACATTCATCATTTTACTGACTAGCTGCTATTTGTTCAGATACACAAAATAACATCTTATAGCTTCTGGAAGGGTCTAATCATGCTTGATAGCAGTCAGAGAAAGTCATAGTTATATCTATGAACGACATCATACAGATAACAATCCTAAACAAAACTAAGTCCCAAACTGAATATGGAAATATGCTGTTATGCTCTATTGAAAATGTTAAGAATAAACATCAACATCATTTATACCTCTGTGAACATTTATACCCAAAGTTCCAAACCCAACATAAAAAGAGATTCCTACCATGAGAGTCTATGGAAATATGAGTGTCATGTGACAAAGACAAAAAAGACAATGCTGCTCAAAGCCATTTCAAGTGCCATCTAAGGCATTATAATAAATTATTCTTTTTGAAAACTCATACATATAATCATAAAAATTAAAATTTTAATAGGTTCTTTCAGACCTTACAGAATTTAGGCAAGCTGCAGACTACATACTATGTAAAAAGTCTGAGGAAGTTTCCTAATATTGCAACTATATTGTCATTTTAAAAGTGTTAAATAACAAATTAGAGCAAGGGAAAAATCAAGTCAGCCAAAAACCAAACAAACAAATCCACAAAACTTCATTACACAATGCCATCAAAAATCTGGATGAGGAGAGGAAGAACAAGTAGAATCTCAATCTAATAAGGTCCGAGTATTGATAAATTTTTCTTGCATCTGTAACACCTGCTCCACAGCAGTCTGGTGTGCAACAGCATTTTATTGTACTGTAAGCTTCTTCTAAATCTGAATACTGGTACAGGTCTTCTATTGGACTATCTACTTCCACAAAACATGTTGGAACTCAGCAATTTCATATCTTCGGAACTGCTGGCTCTTCAGCTTTCACAGGACACCTTCACCCTTCCCCAGTTGGTTTCCTAAGGAAATGAGGCTCATGCAGTGCATGTTGTGTCAGTCTATCACCTTCTCTACACTGCCTTCAGCTGATAGCCATAAACATATTTACAATAAAAGTAGGAATACAAAAACCTGAAATAGATCAATAAGATAATGCATCATAAGAATTACTATTTGCTTATTCTAAGATGCAAGTAGGGAAAAATTTCTTTTACAGAAACAGTGTCTTGAGTTCAAGAAAAGCTTCCAAAACTGACGCATATGGTATCAGAAAAACATCAGCTCTAGTCTATTGACAGAATAACATTAGTAGAAGCTGGATACACAAGGTGGAATAAGCACACACAAAAGTTTGAGGTTGGGTATTCTTTTGTAAAAGATGTGTAAACTCTTCGACAAAGACATTTTCAAGACACGAAAGACACACTTCTAAGGCAAATGAGACTTCTCTTGAAGCACACGTTTATATCCAATGGTTTGAACAACTGGTTCTGTTTGAGAGAAGGAGTCAGAGAGCTCAAATTCAGTCACAAAGGAAAGTTCTGAAACAAGTTCTCACAAAACACTGATTCAAAAGAGCACTCCAAAATGAAGGACAGAGATTTCATGCCTATTGCACCTCTAAATAAAAAGTGAAAACAATGCAAAGCAAATGGCTTTCTCAAAATGTATATAAAATTACATACTTTCCCTGCTGAAAAGATTGATAAACCACCACTAAGAGGAACACTTTTTTTCTCCAAAAGTTACAGCAGTTTGTGTAACATCATTTAAGACCCACTGTCAGGAGGACTTCAAGCAAATATTCAGATTGCATGAAGAATCTTATCCCTACCGCAGTCTATCTTTGAAAAAGATAAAATTAGATTACCAGTGTGAATTATCACCTTAAAATTCTGCTGATGAGGAAAACTGTCACTGTACAAGACCAAATGTGTCTTCTCAAGCATTGACTTGTTTCAGAGGCACCAGGGAGTCGGATGCATCTAATTAGCAGGGAATGCAATGTTGCAAAAGAGTAAGCAAAACACTTCCAGCGCTGGCTGATAACTTTAGTTCAATGTAGGGCTCCCCAACATGCAGACTCACGATAAGTGAGCAGAGAGTACATTTTTCAAGAGACAGAAAGAAGATTCTGCACAAACTTTCCATCCCATGAGGAAGAGCAAATGCAGCATTAGAACATAGTTCTAGATATACCAAGTTCACATACTTGAAGTAGAAGGTTTGGACTCTATATTTAGTGAAAGATTAATCTTCACTACAAACCAGACACACTTTTTTCCCTTTTAAATTTAATACATTCTACCTTTCCCCAAATCTTCCTACACATTTTAAAGTAAACTGACCTGTGTAAAGAACATAGGCACAGTAAGAAAAGAAACATGCAGTTATAGGTTTATATAGCTTCATGTATCTGACCTCCAAGGAAAAACACTGAGATAAATTGTGATAGCATTTCAAGTTATTTTTGTGGGGTTTTTTTAAAATATTTTGACAGCCAAGCATTTTGCCATTATCTGTAACACACAAAAAGCTAATTAGGGTTTTTCCTTTTAAAAATCAACTAAACACACAAATCAATGTATTAAAGCCAAGTCATTTGTCATTACTCAGATCTCTATTTTTTATGTAAATTACCTGAAAGATTACTCATACTTCCAAAACCACTGGCTCTGTCTGCAGAGTTACGTGATATTAGCTAATCTCCTTGAAGATCAGCTTGCTAATGAGGTAGACCTGCATAATCCGTTCTTTAACATCTTCGTTGGATTGATGCCAATGTCAAATCTAGCTGTGCAAATAAAGCAATCTTACTATAGTAAGAGACAACCAAAGAGCTTCCTGTAACTCTTCTACCAGGTAGAAAGGTGTTCTTTGAGTCACCCATCACAATCATTCTCTCTTTGTTCAACACACTGCACAGAATTCACTACGCTATTTCTTTTCCACATAAAGATTTCAGTTGAAAACTGTATTACCCTATTTTCCATAGGAATAATCTTATGCATCACATAAAAGTTCCTTAATGGGAAACAAGGGAAGAAATAGAAGAGCACTGTGTAGTTTTTAAAGATTTTGCCTACAGTCTAACAGCCGCACTCAAAAGACATTTTTCTTGTGCCAGATGTCAGAACACAAACTTAATGCTTATAAAATACTTTCCATCATAATTCTGCAAAACTTTTAACAAAGAAGGTCGCTATCTTTGGTTACCACTGTGATAGATAACCTGTCAAAACAGGGACATCTTCATTTTATACTCAGTGAAAGATTGCTCAAAACCACCAGTAAGCAACAAAGCTACAGATAAAACAGCTACTTGATGTCTGAGTGAAATGTCTTCACCAAGAGGTGTAAGTTCCTGTGTCCCCTCAGAGACAAGCTCTTATAAAAGTCATTTTTATTAAGTGGTACAATTGCACAAAAAACAATTCTTACCACAACCTGTTCTTAGCTGTAGCCTAATAATAGGCACTCTTTAAACTACAATAAATAACTGTCTTTAGTTTAGTAGTATTCTTACTTAGTCCACATACAGAACATCTTCTTAATAGAACAGTGAGAAGAATTCAGTGGTATGAAAGCCACGAGATGGTGATTCTCCAAGAGCATTTTTGGTTATCCAGTAGTTTTGAAGAAAACATCAAATAAGAATGCTCTTTTACATGCTCCTGAAGCCCTGCCAGGTCATAAATTAAATTTCTTAATATGAAGTTTAACCCATAGAAAGCCTCACCATTCAGTTCCTTGAGACAGAAAAAGGCAAATTACTGGGACCAAAACAGCGTACTACACTCCACCCGTAACAACAGGAAACAACAGGGATGGAATAATGCTGCAGGAAGTTTACTCACCAAGAACCAGAGCCCGAGTGCTCGTGCAGTGCTGAATACCTTGTCACCTGAGACTGGAGAACATTCTAATGCAGAATAAGAAATGCACGCAACCAGTCTTGAAAAATAAGGTGCATATACACATATGAAAGACCACAAGGCTAAGCAAGGCCTTGAACTTTCTCTACCCTTTAATACAAAACAAAAATCGCAAAAGGTCCAAATATCAAAACTCAGCTATATATAAAAAAATTATCAGTAACATATCTTGTCTTTCCTTGAGCTAGAAAGATTTTTAACACTGGAATCAGAAAAACATTAGCATGGCCAGACTCCCTGATGTAATCAGGAGTGTATCCAAGAAAGTTTGTCTACAAACTCATTTCGGAGCAGAAGAGCTTCCACTTGCTGTAGGACGGAAAACAGATTGATAGCCCACTTCCAACATCATAATTAGAATATCATGTCTGTTGCTTATGGTTTAGAAGCAAGACATCCCAAATTTGCAGATTAGAGTTTGAAGCCCCACATGGGTGAACTGCTGACAGGTGAATTTCCATGTACCTATCGCAAAAAATAATCTTCTTATTAAAAGAGCAACAACTCTGCATCATGTTACCTGTCAATCTGGTAACAGGCAGTGAGGTTGCCCATCATATCTAAGCTTTCATTCATTTCAAAGAGTCTGGAGCCCTACAGCACTGATGTAAAACTTCTTTTCTAACCAAGACCACAGTCCTCGCACAACATGACAGTGAAAACGAGGTCCCCAGCTCTCATGAAAACTCATCTGATGTCAGTTTTTTGGAGGATTCAGGGATGTACATGTGCTGCACAGTACTATGACAGTAAATCTGAGCAATGTTGACCCACTCACCGAAGGAATGCTTGCCAGGAGAACTCAGAACGATTCCAGATACTAGAAGTCATCTGAGGTAATATTTGGTGCAATGAGTCACTTAAGACAAACAGATCATCTGTCTTAGAAGGAAGACATACTGATTTACCATAGTGGTTAGCTGAGTATGTGATCACAGAACCAAACTTAAAGACCGGAATCAGTTTTACGGGAAGCAGATCTCTCCTCACTAAGGATACAAGAATAACCCCAGTTACTCCACAACTTGCATTGGTACAATGTTCAGCTCCTGCACAGCAGCTACCTCCACACACCGGTATCATCTAGGTCTCTTTTAATAACTCCTGAGGAAACATCCTGAAGGCAACTTGGAGTAAGAAGTAATTCTGTCTGGTTTCAGTGGGCAGGAAGTCAAAGAACAGCTTGCTCACTTCAGGAAAGCAGTGTGAAATTATCTGACAGCCCAACTGCACTGAGGCAAAGGAAAAATGCCTTTGCTGAGATCAGCCTCGTGCTTCAAATGCTTGCTTTTGAACCTGGAAGGTTTAGTGAAGAAGGACTAAAGCAAGTGTTCGCTTCCTGAAAACCTGGTATTTCCCACTTAACCTGTAGCAGTGAAATGACAAAATTTGGAGACTTTCAGGGACAGAGTGCACTGGGTCTAGTTGCAGTGAAGTTAATTTCCTTCATGCTGCTGTGGTTCAGATCTGCAACTAAAACAGCGTTGATAACTCAGCAATGTTTTAGCTGTCGCTCAGCAGTGCTTGCACATCACCAATGCTCCTCTGTTGCTCAGCCACCTTCAGTAAGTAGGGTTAGGGGTGGGCAAGAGGTTGGGAGGAACACAGCTGGGACATTTGTCCCACATTGACCAAAGAGATATTCCAATACCATATAACATCACACTCAGTAATAAAACTGGGGGAGCTTTTCCAACACGAGTAGATGTTGCTTGGAGATAGGCTACACTTGGGTCTGGTGGTGGGACAGGGAGACTGATTACTTTGGCACCACCTTCCCCCCCCCGCTTCTTCCTCCCACCTTCACTAACTAACCTGGCCTTATTTCAACCCACAAGTTTTTCTCACTTTTGCCCTTCTGATTCTCTCCCCTATCCCACCGTAGGGGAGTGAGCAAACAACAGGCTGAGGGCCTCGTCACTGGCCAGCATCAACCCACCACACAGAGGATTCAGGAGGTTCATCACATTTCCTTAACAGGCAATAACACCCAGGCTGCAGACAGATGATAGAACACAACCAAAAAACATGGTTCCATTTCCACACTGAAGGACATCCTCTACTTATTTCAGCAAGTTTCATCATTGCAGTACCCCTTTCCCAAGAAGTAAATAATGGTTCCCACAGAGACCACCTTCTAGAATGGTTCTGAGGTTCTACTTCCATGAAGGGGAAGAATTTTTATTAGAAAATAAAGATGAACCTGCTCAGAATAAAACAAATTTACGCTATTTTTCTCTATGATAAGATGTTGTAACTGATACACCCTTGCTGAATGCCTGAGCTGTAGCCACAGAAAAGGGATGCGGGTCTGGTGGAGGCAAATCTAGAACTCACAGATAAGGAGGACAACTGCTACAGTCACAATTCTGGCATCTTAATTTCATGTCCCTGGCACAAGTAGCCATACTCTCCAAGGCATGAGGGCTTGAAAATGTAGCACTTCAAGCACATAGTAACCTTGTCTTCCTGGATTTTACTAAATGACCTGATGCTGAAGAGGTTGTCAAATTTATCATGTAGACAGAGAAATACTATCCTAAAAATGGACTTGTTAAGATAGCAGCATCTGATGAGCCTGCTGACAAAACCTTGCCTGGCACTTAAAGATGGTGCTAAATGGTCAACTTGTGACAGCCAGAGGCCCTCGGCTCCAGGGAGATGTTCAGTGCCTTTTCAAGAAGACAATCTTCCAAGGTAAAGATCTCAGTCATTTTTTGTTTTGGTAAAGGATGATTGGTGGAGTATCTTAACATTTCCATCTCTGTGGTTACAGGGACACAACATGAGTACAAGATGGAGTCAGTTCTCAAGTTGCAAAAGAAGAATTCAGGAAGCCAGAATGTCTTGGATAAAGAACAAATATAGAACAACTTTTTCTGCCACTTTGAAAAGCAAACAACTCACAGCTCTGGAACACTCCATCTCCCCACAGAAGAGATGTGCCAGATGCATTCCAGCTAATGCGTCCATGTGTTTTCTTATTCTCCATGCAAGGAGCATGAATGTTCCATCTACAGAGCCTGTACAAGGAAAATATTCTCTATTCTCAACTTTTCAAGTGTAAATGGTGTGTTCATATTCATGTGGGCTACATTCAAATACAGAATGACAAATTCTGTAGTACTTTAAATGAAAAACGCATTACAGAAGAAATACTGTTAAAGGGTGCAGGAAGCCTTCCTTCTGTTTATACTATAATTCTGTAGAAAAATTATATCAACTGTACACAAAAGGATTTTTACCCCTCTGGAATAAAGGACAAAAAAAAGTACAACCAGGGACAACTGTTCTGTACTGATGTTCTCTGTTACCTTTTGTTCTTATTTCTGAACCCTACAAGAATTTCAATAGTGGAACAGAACTAGATGTATCAGTGTAAGTTGTCTCAATCTGGCACATTCAGGCAAAATCTGCTTTACATGACTAAACATGACTAAACCTTAAATATTTCATTCGGGAGAGCTGCCTACCTACCAGTGACAAGCTGCAGTCACTCGGAGAGAACATTTTAAAAAAAATCTAAAAAAACCCAAAAGAGACAAGGAAAAAAAAACTAGTCTAGGGAAGAAACTAAAGCCAACACTCCACTCTCACCTCCCAAAAGAAACTAAATGAAAACTGCATCCAAAGTTCCATAGGAAAATCACTGAACAGGAGTTCAACTGTGGAAAGACTATCCTAAAATTCTCCCAGAAATAAGTATCACCTGTATATAAAGGACACTGGCCTAGGCTAGAATTGTCTTCACATCAAAAGCTCTAAGCTGTTAGTTCAAACACGCTGAAAAAAAAGCAAGTGATAGAAAGGATTAATGACTAGGAACGCCAAGGACTTGCTTCACTTTTGCATGTAACCCATATGTACATATTGCAAACTGGTGAAGAACAGTGGCGCACCAGATTCGTTACTGTTAAAATCCTGCTATCTATAAACAAAAAAAAGCATTCATGTATACATAAAAAGCCAGCATATTCCAACACTTTCATAACACAAAAATTTAAATACGAGCAAAGCATCACAGCACTGTTTCCCAGATTCCAGACCTAGAAACTTAACACTGAAGAAGCCCTGGAGGCTACAGGCACCACTGTCTTTAACATGCAACCTCCACATGAAAATATTATGCTATTACCCAGCCCTGCCACTACATGCAAAAGGATTTTAAAGGGCAAAAGCCCTACAAACTTTGAAATCCTGTGGGACTTGCATGTGTAGTGCAGTCCAAGTGTCAAACTGCCAAATTACTTCAAACTGTTCTTAAATGTATCCTTCCAGATCATCACAACTACAAAGAAGGAAAAATTTCTCTGCATGCTGGAGGTGACAGATCAGAAAGATACCCCATCAAACTACCCCAAGACAGTATGGATTCAGTATGGATTATTTCCAGATCACTTCAGGGATATCCGAAACCTATCAAATGCTCTGTCTGTCAAACAGTATAGACTAGCATGCCAAGTTTAAACAATGTTACCTAGCTTTACTTTTAAAACATCAAAACTCTTATCTTCCAGGACGAGTTTTGATCCAAATTAGACCCAGAAAACAAGGGTCAATCAGTGTGCACTGGGAACCCAACTAATTACTCAATGCCTATTGTAGAATACACAGCATTTCCAAAACCTTTTGTAAAGTTCCTCATCACCTACGGCACAGAGGAAAAAGAACTCATCTCAGCTGTGGGAAGAATACGATCTCGTAATCCAGCTAAAGCCTGCTCAGTCAAACACTTGCCAGCAGCCACTGATAATATCATAAATTCACCTACAATGTTCCCCAGAGGAGAGATAACAACTTGGTATTTTTATTTTCAGGATTGTCAGACCAATTTCCACCCAAGACACATGCCTACCAAGTTAGCAAAGTGCTGCAGCCTTTTGTACCAGAACTTGAAAGCCAAAAGTATGCTGGCTAAATAAAACACATTTTGTAATACAGCCAGCTAGAATAAATGCATAAAAACAACGGAATAGATACGTGCCATCTCAGATTAATATATTCAGACAGTTTTCACTAGACAACTAGATTCTAGTAATGTCTTTACATAAGCAGATTTTTATAATAGAAGTTTATGCCAGTTAAGCTCTATTTGTCAAACTGATAAATGATACTTTCTGAAGTAAACATTACTTTTCCCACAGAGGTCTGCACTTTAAGTACTCTTTGCCCTGTACAATGTCATCCAAATCCTACTTGTTTTCATTGCATATTTATACAACACTTAATTAAGTGTAATTTCAAACACTCTCTCTAAACTGTGTTTCTATTTGTTATCCAAAACAGTAGCCGTTAAAGATACTGTTATACTATTTAATGGGATACATGCAAAACCCCACGACTTGTTTTTCCAAGACGTGCTTCTAATCCCTTCCTTAGTGCTCCCACCGACTATCCTCAAAGCAAGTCACTCCTAGAGAAATAATTATCAAAGTAGTTTTCACACCCTACTACATATCTTTACAGAGAATTTTCACTTTCAATCCTTTCAACACTATATATGCAAACATCTTGTGAAATGAGAGATTTTTAAAAGGAAAGCGGACTGTTACTCTAGCCTGCATCTGGTCAGACATTGCCCAGATCACCCAAATTACACATTAAATGTTCACTTCCATACTCAGTATCTATTTTTCTTGTACCACTAATAATACAATCAAAGGTATTTTTCCTACTATCTGTGACCATGGAATACAAAAAAGTCTATTAGAAGTTCCTGAACACGCAAGATTTGCCTTTCACTTCAAATGTAAGAAACCATGCTGCCATCAAAACTAGCATGACAGTTTCACGTGTTCTTTATTCACCTCCACATTAATCTAAGTAGTGTGCTAGAAGTCTTTCTCCCCAGCCCATAACTAACACTGACACGCTTTAGGAGGCAGGGGAACCTCTATTAAGCGACACATATCTCAGTTTTGTAAGAGCATCAGGGTGCATGGAACCCGCCGCCCTGCCAGTTTCCGAAGCCAGAAGGGCCCATTTTGTCCTGGCTCCATCCTGAAAGTCACTCACTTTTCCAAGAGCAGAAGCCAGAAAGCACAGCAGGAGAGGGCAGCAGAGGCTGCTGAAAGCCTTGACATTGCCTAGCAACAGCAAACCCAAATATCACACCTAGTAAGAAACAGCTCTACATCTCAATGGCTAGATCCTGTACATCCCAACAAGTGGATGGAGAAACAAAAGAAGGGTATGAACACAGAAAAGTACACATTGTGACTGCATGTTGTTTAGCTCATAGGTCTTCATGGGAAAAAAATGCCTACAGAGAAACAAACTTATGGACAGTGTCAAAACACACAGTAAACTAAAACTTAAGCCTGTTAGTATAATGCACATACACTTGGCTTTTTATTCACCCATGAATTCTATATTGCACTGAAACTTTTCTGATATTCTGTTTTGCTTTTTCATGCTTTCCTCTTCTAAAAAGGAAAAAAAAATCCCAGCAATCACAAAAAAAATCCAGAACAGATTCAAGCAAATGCCAAATCCAAAAAGATGCTGTAGTTCTTAAAACTGAAAGTGTTATTATCACTAAATCCCTACCACTCCACAAGGAACATCCTCTGGCTGATTAGCCAGAGCATTATGAACCACACAAAATGAAGCAGGATAAATGAAACATCTCAACTCCTCATGAACTTCCAGTTGTCACTTCACAGCAGTGTACATTTACCTGGTTTTCTTCTACCAAGAATCAAGTATGTTCAGCAACAGCCAGAGATGCTACGCTAACGAGGCATAGCCATCACAGAAAACATATTTTGGGGTTTTACTGACTGGATCAACATGTTCAGAACCCTATATTCTCAGAGATGTCAAGTGTTGTTAATGCCACCTAAAATGCCATCAATAATATTGTTATGACAGGGATATACTACTGCAACAGTTTGAAGAAAAGAAGAAAACTCCTGAAGATAAGATAGAATTTATCAGAAAAAAAACAAAATACAACTGTAATTAAAATCTGACTCACATGAAAACTGATTGTATAATACAAAGCATAAATTATCGGTAGTTTCTAATGTTAACTCCTAAGCTTGAATGACACACCTCCACAGGGTAGCCCACTTCCAGGCACCAGCACCACATCTTTTCTTTAACATGACCTAGAGACTAATATCTACATCCTCAGCTAATTTTACATTGAAAAATTTTGCTTTGAATAGAATTCTGAACATCTACTCGGGTAATTGCAGTGTAATTAAAACATTTTTACATCTAATCTTACCTGTAAGAAATAGTGTTAGTGTGAGTTAGTAAATGGTGCACTTCATAGCTAGAACAGATTCTTATCTACCAAACTGATGAGCTTAGCAAATTATCACACTGAAGAAAATGCAACGGCTATCAAAGGTAGTAAGCTTGAATTCAAGCTCTCTTGCTACAGAATGAGATAAAATGAGCAGGGAGGGGAGAAAGAAGGAGCAGAGAAGAAGAACAGGATCGGTAACTAAACGAAACCCAACAAAATATATGTAGGAATGTAGCATTTGTGATGCAAATTTGATATAATAATACACTCTTCAATAAGCTTCATTCAAACCTGCTTTGTGATTCATTGTCAAACAAATAATTCTAGTGATTCATTAACAAAAGAATGAATGATCTAATACAGCTTTGAGATAGACAATGTACAATCTAGAGGAAAGTTGCCATAGGTTTAAAAGTAAACATTACCTTAAGAAGTAAAACTTCTTTCCTTTTCAGTTCACGAAAAAAGGAATGGACCTAACTAAATAATTTTAAGTTTTAAATAAAATTTTAAAAATATCCTCACCTATATCACAATACTGTTGGCTTCAGAGGTGATATGATTACTCTCTGTTAGCTTAAACACAGCATATTTATTTCAGCAACTTTGTGGATTCTGATAGACTACTGCAGATTTCTTTATTGGATCAATTCCAGTTTGGGAGAGATACGCGCACAGTAACTGCAACAAATGGATTCAACTCCAGCAGCTCCTTCTTCTGCACGGGTAAAAGCATCAGAATACTTTACATCACACAGCGTTTTACAAAACAAGCAAGAAAACAAAAGCATAGAAGTTTGGTATATAAATAAATATGCTATGTATTTTAAACCAATGCATACCAGCACTGAGTTTTACTGTTTTCAGTAGGAGTAATAAAAGCCTTGAAACGCAAGTCAGGTCAGAAGAGAGAAACACAGAAATACCTATAAATATCTCCATACCTACCAACATTTTTCATGATAAAAGCTTAGGCATCTGACCTAGACATTTAACAAATATTTTGGAGCTGTTTATCCTGTCTGGCTTGAATTGTAATAATGTTTTATTTCTGGATGAGTGGTAGATGCTTTCTCTCCCTTAGTAGCTGTAACTTCCCATCATTTAATTATATTCTGGAGAACAGCTAATGCTGTAGCTCAACATGCCAAAGAGAGAATGCATATAAAAATTGGCTCCCAATTACACAAATTAATAATCATTAATAAAGGCAAAATTAGGTTCTGACACACTGTAAACACCTTAGTCTGCACAGAAAGAGAAGGAGAGAGAACACTGACCTGTGAAGAACATCCACCGTTGAACGACTTCAGCCTCACCTCTACTACTAACAAAGGTGTACTATGAGAGATTAGTAACATTAAAGGTTGGGTTTTGGGGGTTTTTTTGCTTTTTAGGGGTGAGTGGGTTTGGGGTCTGGGTTTTTTTTTAGCATATTTTAGATCTAGGAATAGTAGAGATGCACAAGCCAAAACCAGAAACTAGTAGGAAAATGTTCTACATAACACGTATAGAACAATCACAATGATGCAATCTGAGTTAACTACAAATGACACTAACATATTAATTTGTTCTTCAGCCAAGTTTAAATATTTAAATAGTAGAAATAAATACCTTCTCTGAGTACAATAGAATTTATTTTAAGAAACATCTTTCACATTCTTTAGAATTTACAATGCATTTGGGATGAGAAGACAACATGGGAGCTACTACTCTAGCATAGGAAAAGATCGGTAAAAGTTTGATTCCTGATGAATGAAGAATCTGCCACATGAGACTAAGGTGTCTGAAAGTACTTTGTGGATTATTTTTTTTTTTAGAAGACTACTGAGACATAACTTTGTTTCTTTGCTACTTGCTAAATGCAACCTTGTCCATAATATGTACAAATTGTTGCAAATTGCATATATTCTCTATCTTCAACTAATGTGGTTTACTAGCAAGTCTTTCACATTGTGTATGCTTGGCAGGTGCCCCACAACAGCTGCACAGGATCAGAGAGCAAGTGGAAGTTGGTCATAAGCCACATTTCCACTTCCCTTAGCCATTGCCTAGTAGGAATAAGACCAATCCTCAGTGTTATGTACAAAAAAAACTAAGGGCTGTTCTTAAACATGCCTTTCAAGTGGCTGTTGCACAAGCTGAAAATTGCCAAGACAGCATGACAGCACAAAAGTTACAAAAGTTTCTTTCAGTGATGATTCGTCAGGTATAAAATTACTGTGCATCACCACAGTTCTAGTCCTTTGCATTCCTTAACCTGAAAATTAAGTGTTTAACTCTGCTACCATTATACTACAACCAAACACAACAGTACATACCACCGGTCTGAAATGTCTCCATTTTGATTTTCAGTGGATTAGTTGACTTAGAGTATTCTATGCCACATTTATCTCTGATGTAATCTAAAAGCTCCCAGCTTTATCACTCCAGAATAATAATAATCAACCCTGAAGTTCTCTTCACTGGACCTGAAAGACGTTATTTAACTGCTTTATCCATTAAGGAAATAATTTTTACAATCTAAGGAAAAGCCCTACACTTTCAGGTTTATCCTTCCTTCATTTTTCCAACCTCCCCTACACAACCAGTGGCTACTGAGGGATAAAAAAGAAAACAAAAACCAATCCTCCACAAGACAGATGAATTACACAAACTACATCTCTTCCCCTGGAACATCTGATACATAGACCATGAAATGAGGAAAACAAAACAAAACACAAAAAACCTCCTATGGCCTATTAGTTTGTTCAGGATGACAATATGTTCCGATATTACCCTAAAAACACACTAATACACAACAAGAGCATATATAGTACATATTCTTGGTGTAGCTTATTTTAGAAATAAGAAACCATTGTAAACGTAAGACTCAAAATTCAGGAAATGTTGTATAATACATTGAACATTGTTTCTGCTAGTCCTTCATACAGGGCATTTTAACACGTAAGCCTGGACCACAAGAACAAAGGATTAACAAGTATTCTATTTGACAAATATTGTAAGCAAAACCAAAATCTCTATCTTACAAACAATCTATCTGCCAAAGTAAAAAGTTTTATCACTCTGCCATTATCAGCAAAAGCACCAGTACTTTGAAATCTGCTTATCTGATTTTCCAGTTTCTCATGCTAAATAACTGAAATACAGACACAGATGAGAGCTGCTCTCTAAAGTTTTAATCTGCAAGCTACTTTACTAATCTAACCAGCGTTTGGTATCGGTCAGAACCCTGACACTGAAAGAAGAGCATGGCAGAAAACCACTGTCCAAGCCAAACAGCCTTCTGCTTTCTAACATTTCTTTTCTTACATACAGTAATACAATCTAGACACCACACATTTAACAAAAGCTTGGGATTAGTTTAGACAACCGAGAAGTTATGGACGACAAAACAACATTGTGTGTACATAATCTCTGCTAACTTTAACTCCAAAAAGTCTCCATGGAGATGTAAGAGGAAAAACAGAACCTCTCTGTCAGAATGAAAAAAGTCTGAGGAGCATAATATTAATAAAACAGAAAAAGGTACCAGTCAGATGCATAAGAATCTTCCTACAGACCGTGCCAGCCTCCTGAAGGTACATCTACTTTATATCAACTGTTATGAAGGTAACAGCACAGCTTCTACCCACCTTCCTCAGCTGAGCACACACACCACCTACACAGCTCTATTCTTCATTTCTCTTTGCTGCTCAATTACCCCAGTCTCAACTTATGCAAGGAAACTTCCCCAGTCAGACAGAAGCAGGTCCTACCTTTTCATTCTCATGCTTTCTACGTATTACCTCCCCCCAGCGGCTGACCACATACACGATAAAACCTATTGCTATCCATTACTTCAATAAATTAAAGGACAGAATCCACTTGTGGATCCAAAGGCCCCAAACTTCCATAGAAAACACATGAGGAAAACAAAAGAAGTTATTTCTGGGGGGGGTTTTAGTTTATTTTTTGTTGGTGGTGGTTTTGGGTTTTTTTGTTTGGTTGGTTTTTTGTGGTGATGTTTTTTTGTGGTGATGTTTTTTTGTTTGTTTGCCCTCCAGGTCTCCTTCATTTTTGTGTAATTTACCAGGGTTGGCTTTTGGGGTTGATTTCTGTTCAAGTGGCAGCTGATGCAAGTTATTTAATGCTTTCTAACAGGAATAAAAATATTTTGACAATTATTGAGAGAAGATGCAGACTTTCTACTGCCTAACATTTGTAACTTGTTGCCATTCTCTTGTTTTAGCAAAACAGTCATATAGAAATAATTTATTATGAGCTGGCAAAAACTTCCAAGTCTTTCAACAGGAGTTGTTTTTCAGAAATCTCAACAGATAATACATTGAAAACTGATTCCAGAATGTATCTCTGACAAGAAATCTTCTTGCCTTACTAATCCTAACAGAACCCAACTCTATTGTGTCAATGAGAATAAATAAAAAAAGGCAACTCGGAAACTCCTTCGTGACTCAAACCAGAACATAACCAAGCAGAATAATTCTTGAAAAAAGTTTAATTATGGCCTTCAATTCAAAGTGAGTTCAGCGGCCAAAGCCACTGACCTTATGTTACCCACTAGGACAGAACATCAGTTCAATGTCGCAAGATCTAATAAGGCAGCTCTACAGCCAGAAATAATGGACCTAGAATATGCCCATAACCGCATGATCTGTATTTTGGCAGCATAAATGCCCAGCTTCACACCATCTTACTTGGAGGATCAGATGATATGTAGAGCAGAACCTACCAGAGTGACGCTGAAGAGTCACAGCCACCTCCCCTTGCTGGCGAGTATCCTCATCTACAGCAACACTTGCAAAGTAGGCACGGAATTGCTACACAGCCTCTTCGGCATTAAACATGTTTGGAAAGAATAACTACAGTATCCTCAGTCTGCCCAGGAAGAATGTCCAACAACTAGATATCCAAAATCAAGTTTCGCCCCAGTACTCAATTTTAAAGATGTTGAAAGAGAATTAACACAAACACTATAAAGCATGAAGTCTGAGGAAAGCCTCAGCCAAAGAAATAGTCACTGAGTTCCCTAGCATGTAAATCTTAAAAAAGAAGGATAAAAAAAAAATCTTGAATCTAAGATTGTTTCAGATGCTATGAAACAGACCTGTGCAAGCAATCTAGGCATCACATCTGGACTATATGAAGAACAGCGACTAGCCTTATACAAAATTATTTGCTTGCATTTTGAAAACTAAAGGTAGATTTCACAAGTTCAAGCAAAAGAAGCTAAGTGAGGCACACCCATGAAAAGTTTGAGGCCTCTTGGTGGGAGGACAAGGCCAAGGGCAAAAAAGACACTGAAAAGAAGAGCTGGTTTTGGTGAAGCGCGTTTTGGGTTTGTTTTTTCACTGACCCTTTAAACTGCAAATCTTCAGCCAAAACTGAATTTTTTGACACTACTGTAGTAACATACTAAGACAAAGTTACTTAATATGGATATTATTCCAGAACTATCCAACAGGGGAACAGATACATCTTAAAGAATTATTACCTCAGAAAATGCTATGGCTACTACCACACATATATTTTCCTTCTTTCAAAAATAAAATTTTTAATTAAGGATAAGACACCCTTACCTATGCAGACAAATCCCCCACATGGCAGCTCCCACAGTGGAGACCCTTTGCAGACAAATCCTCCCATAGAGGGTCCTTCAGCTGTCTCACTGTACCACCCCACTGACAGAGCAAGATTTGCCTTGGGCTATGCTGACAAGCTCTACAGACCTCTCCATATCAGAATGACAAGTTTGGTTGTGACAGAGGAGTATTTTTTCCCTGAACTTGAGGATTTGGGCTTCACGTCTGGTTAATAACTGAAAAGGCAAAGGTTTGTATTCTGGTTTTAGAAAATCATACATCTCTTCCTACAGAAATAAGGAAAAATTGCCATGAAGAATAAAATCAATTTTATCCTTGTGATGATCTGGAGTATTTTGTGATGTTTCTTTAGAAGCTCTTTATGTCTTCTGACCAAATAACACAAAGCGTAAGAAAGTAATAATCAACACTGGAGTAAAATAGAACATTATGAACATTATGACAGTATTTACATGAAACATAAAGTCCTTTGCATCTTCTCACACATAGTAATTACATATTTCATGTTCCAAAAGACTATCTTGCACAGAGCAGCTGAAAATGCAGAATGTTTATTCTCAAGCTCAATTCTGACATGTTTGGATCTCAGCTGTTTCATTATACTCATTTTTTCCCCAGAATTCAAAGTGATGACTTGGTACACAGTAAAGCATCCAAATGCTTTGTAAAGGATGTTCTGCTACTTCTTTGTCATCAAATGTGCACAAGAAGGATTACAGTAAAACTAAGAAAGAAATAAAATGCACATCTGTGTAAAAGATACAGCAGCAAAAAGCAGCCCCTTCTTCAAGCCAAGAAACCAGCAGTCAAAATAAGCATGCCTTACAATACGCATCTTGCTTTACAATAAATAGAAGAATCCTTCGTAAATAACATTCTTTATAGAGAAGGTAATGTACTTTCTGAAACTTTAAAGGTGAAGGTTAACAAAGCTTTAAGTCTACTTTAAGTTTAGATGTAGTGTGGTTTGTTGTTTTCACTACTCCACAGAAACAGCAAAGTGTAACTTGTTAGAGTTGGTATGACGCACATTTAAGCAAAACAATCATCACTTCTAAAAGCAGTTCCAGGTTGAGTAGTTGACCAATAAGAGAAATATTTCCATAACATAAAAACCACATTGATCTTTAGTAAAAAGCACTTGTTTGGAATCAAAGGAAACACATACTTGACCCAAAACTTATTTGAAAGATCCACATTCCCTGCTAAGTTGCAACATCAGTGTAGCTTGATGCTGCTTCACACTGGACACACTGTCACTCTAGCAGTAGGAAATTATCATGACCTCCAAAAACTTAAAATTACTTTTGAACAGTATTTGCCAACTATGTCAAAAATTAACATTCTGTAAGTCAATATATTCTTGCAATTCATGATCAAGCCAGCTCATTTGAAATTTTCAACACAGTGCCTATGAATTACACCACAGTTCATAGAGACAGATAAATCCCTTCTGTCTTCCTTGTTTCACAAGCAGTATCTTCAGACACATCTCTTTTTCACCTGTCCCAAATCAAAACAATCCTCAAGTCTGAGATCTGTAATGACGGAGTCATCCTCCCAGGGGCCTTCCCGACAGCCCACCCTGTGACAGTGCTGCAGAGATACCATGCAACTCACTCCTCCAACTGCCTCACACTCCCAGATCACACAGCACTGCAAACTCCCGTTCCATAGCTTGCTCGAGCTACCCACATGTAAACTCCAATCTGTAAACAGAACTTAGCACATCTCAATATGCGTGATGTTTGCTCTGAAATTCACTTCCTCCTGAACTACTTTTCAATCCTCTGTAATAAGAAGCTGCCTCAACTTCCAAGTCCTTTAGCTATCTCTTCACTACCTTCAAGGATTCTTTCTCTGTACACTGCACACTTGCTCTCTAAATGAAAAAGTTTATTATCTCTCAGCTCCTCTTCCAGTGCCCTTTTTCATTCCTTATTGTTATTAAAAATAACATATTTCTGTAACGCTTCCTGCCTCTCAGCATTCACAGAGCCGCGCTCCTTTAGCGAGAGGAACTGGAACATGGAGCTGTACATGCTCACGTCCCAGCAGACATCATTCATACGTATCACACGTCATCAAGCTTCCTGACAGTATACTTAATTTAAAATTTGTTCAAAACTTACAGCATTTTGTGACTGGAAGGTCATCTCAACCATCTACCAGAACATTATTCTCCCCTCAACTTCAGAGCAACTGCTGCTTTCCTCCAGGTAATGAGATGCCCACTCCAAGTCCATACAGGATTTGACACAGTGCCCTCCTCACCTGCACTTACATGCCTTCACCCTTACTATCTTCTAAAACAAGACTACAAAAAAAAAAAAACAACAAACCACACAACACAAGTCCATCTGTTCACTCAACCCTTTACATTAATTTTGTACTCTACCTATATTTTTGCATTGATAAAGGACATTTTAAAGTATTTTTTCTAGTCAAACTCTAAGTATCAGCAATACATACAGATTGAAGGAGCAAGTTTTCTCCTCTTTCTTTCTTTCTTTCCTTCTCAGAACTAACCAGCTGCTAAGATTTGGGGTTTTTGTGGGTTTTTTTTTCAAGTCTGCATGCCATTGCTCACCTACAGGTGATGAGGAGTGATGAGTCATTTGGGAGCTTCCCACCCTGTATATTTCCTGTGGTTCCAATAGGCTAAAACAATTAAATAAATAATACTTTGATCTTACCAAAGCTTGATTTTTACATAACAGCTGTAAAAACGCACGTTAACAATAAAATTTCTGAGCACATTCAATGCTTCCCTCTTAAAAAACATTTTCAGAACACAGATGATAAATGAAGCCTTACAAAGAAGAATGATTCACATATCCTGATAGGCCAAATATTTTGTCTGGCCTGACTATAGACTAAAAACAGCAAAAACAAAGAGTTCCCAGTAAGTGTGAGCATATCTTATGGCCCATATGTATTTAGCAAAAATTAGCTCCTTACCCACCTGCCACAATGGCATTAATGACAATGTTCAGGCTGGTCACCATTTCTACCAGCTAAACCCCACACAAGTACACGCAAGCCAGTATTGCAAAGCACACAAGGTGATGTCAAGAGAGTTTGGCCTCAAGTGCTTAGACACGTTTTGCTCTGCACTCTCCAGTACTCCATAAGCCAGAGGTGTGGGGGGAGTGAGCAAGGCTCTGCAGTTACTGGCCTTCTGTCATGCTGGAATTTCAAAGAACTGGTGTGTCACCATTCAAACATCCCCGAGTTCCCCACCAACAGCCCGACTCAGCCTTACAGGAATGCTCTGCTGTCTAAAGATAAGAGGACTTACCTGGAGCACCTTTTAGGAGAACAAACTGGAACAGAGATCAAGTAGAATGATTTTCAGGTCAAAATAACAATAGCCCAGAACAATGGGATCAAGAAAATAGTCACAGAATACAAATCCATCAATGCTTACTTAATTTAAACCAAATGGAAACAAATACGTGCCCACGATCACACTTACACAAGGGCAAACGCAAGCAGATTGCCACAGTAGTCAAAATCATCTCATGATGTCATCTTGCTAAACTACTGCATGACAAACTTTGTTCTTCACAGCTGCAGAAAAGTTCTAAACAATATGTTTAGCTTCCGAACCAAGAACAAAAAGAATGGGTCTACTTCAAAAAGGCAATCAAAATTAACACCATTGTTTGAAACATCCACTACTGTTCACAAGTTAAACACTATTTGTGCTCTGGCTTTCAAAGGTTAACAGTTCATTTCATTCCCTTCTCCCTAAGAATGCAGCTGCCAGAGTGACTTAAAGTGAGGATCAGCACAGTAGTCCTTTGTAAGAGGTGCTGAAAAATAATATGTTGTATCCAAATTTCTTTTAAATCTACACATATGAACTTGCAAACATCAGAAGTGTTACTGTACTTGTACTTCTTCTAACGCTAAAGCTAAACTTTGTATCGCATTGAATTATATTTTGTCCATGTAGCATAACATTATTTCACCTGATCTCTAAGCGCAGTTAAGCAAGTACTGTACACGCTGTTAAATACTTAGGTGACTAAAACAAACAAACAAAAAAATCAAACAGAAGGCTCTAAAATAAACATCAATTTGTGATTTTAAACAAGTATGTTCTCTCAGGTTTTTTAGCTAATTCTTTTAAAAATGTAATGCAATAATAAAGTATGATTCTCTGCTTACATGCTAAATTACCTGTTTCCTTACTGCCATCTCCCATCCCATAAATAAGCTACAGAGACAAAATTTTAAACGTCAAAATGCATTTCCAGTGCATGCACCATTAGCAGTAAAAATAATAACTAAAATATCCTCAATTCATACTCTGCAATTGTTAAGAAACTGAAGGAACTGGTTGTTTTAAGTTAGAGCATAACTGAAGAAAACAGAGCTGCATCCATGTCCTAGCAAATAATTAAATGCCACTTGACTATGAGCCCGTAATTAAGAGAACATAACCTCACCCTTCAGAGGTTGCGGCAGGCTCAGAATGTTAACTGGAGCACACTATAACGTGTCTATCACAAAGGAAAGCAAATATTCTTCTAAATGACAATAAATCATGTTCTTGCAAGTAAGAACGCTACTTTCAGATGGGTTTCTTACAGAAACAAAGTTTACGTGATCAACTGCCTTTAACACACATAAATATTGTCCAGTGTCCCTGATTTGAAAGCAGTTAGTATTCAAGACATCCTGTTGCTTCTCCAGTAGCAGCACTACCAGGGACATTCAGGACAAAAGACAAAAACATGCAGGTCCTGTCCAGTCTTTCTTAAGATTCGGGACCACAGAAAGCTGATTCACCTAATCCATTCTTGGGCCCTAGGCTGCAAATCCCAACACCACAATGTTTTCTGGTGGGTTTTTTTCTGGGTGTTTATTTCTGGGTTTACTGTTGCCATTATCACCAGATCCTAAAATGACATTTACAGAGAATTGTCCCAACAAATTCCAATAACTTTTGCACTAAGTTAAAATATTGGAGATTATTCTTGTGAATACACGTCAGGACCATCTTTTCTCACCACTGCTTGTACTTTAGCTTCTATTTATCAAAACTGTACTTCATCTAAAATTTTAATATCTAGTCACTTGGTATCAGGAGCATTTTCTGGAGCCCTTCAGCATAAGCTTTAGATTCAGTTATCCTAAGTGATTTTAATTTTTTTTAAATCACCGGCAAGTCTTAACCCCTAACTATTCCACCTCTCTTTTTATCGGATATTTACAAGTTGAACAAAAAACGTCTGCAAAGTTAACTTTGTGAGCCCATGCTAACAACTCTGCTGATAAATAATGACCACTTGCTTCTATTCTTCAATCTACTTGTAACCCTTGAGACTCCCACCACTTAACCAGCAACAGCTGAGATTCCTTAAAAGCTCCAGATATGAAAATTTGCTGAAAATTAAGATTGGCAAGACAACATTGACAAAAAACCTTTGTCCATCTGCTGTAAGAAGCATATAATGCTTTGTATGTTTTCTGGATACTTTTCAAGACCACTCTCTCAGAAAAAATAAAATATTTCAATGACAGTCTTGCCTCCTCCAAAAAGATGCCATGTGGCAAAAGAGAACAAAATAATAAAAACAGCCTCCACAAGGATATTGTGTTAAATATGTATGATCTCATCTCTCTTCATAATAAACACTATAAACAAAATATTTGGAAAACACAGTACTGAAACAATAACCATACAAAAGTATCACTACTTGAATCAACACTGTTTACTCAGTGGCAAACCTGGTATCACTATTTATGCAGATTAATCAAACAGGAAAGAGAATCTTTTGAAAGACGAGTTTTGAATTCCAAATCACAAACATGTGGCTCTCTATGGTTTTGTTTTCTTTTCAGTTGCCTGTAACTGAAAAAACAAGACACTTTTTTTTTTATAATGCCATCCCAGATGACACATGACAGCTTTGACACTCTAGTCCAAGTACAACCCACCAAGATGGTTTGGGATGTTCTAGCCCTTTTTGTTGCTTCTCTGCTGGAAATGATCAGCCCCTTAGAGCTGGAAAAAGAAGACATGTGCCCCGTGCCTCAATCGTGCCAATACAAATCCAGGTGTCTCAGCTTAAAGCACATTTACTGGCAGCTTGAGTCAAAACCTTAGCTCATTAGTGGAACTAGCAAGGAACCAACTCAAGAGGCTAAAATTGATGTAGGGGCAGTTGCCTCCAACTAAAGGGCAAATCTGAGACTTCCACAGGCATTATCTTAACTTCAGCACAGTGGACCAGAATGTGTTACTTAAAATAAGCACTTAAGTTTTAGCAACTATAAAATATTTAGAGAGGAAACTTAATTCTCTGTTCAGCACTTTGAACACTTAGAACCTGCATGAACTTCTGAACACAAACTTTAAACTCCAACTATTTATTACCACGGAAAACATCATTTTATTCCGCGCATACACCTTGTTATCTGTTTGGAAACACTATTAAAAACATCCATTCCAAACCTTGGGCTTTCTACCATTGCTGAAACTTGCTGATCATAAGAAACATACACAAATCAGTTTCCTATTTTGCAGAAGCAAATAGCTCCTCAAAAGTATAAAATAAGAATAACTCATTAACTATATTTCTAAGAAATGTGAGGTGAATCCCAAAGTCCAAGGCAATGCTCAGGTAGCAGCTCTTCCCTCCCCTAACAGGGCATTCCAACTGGTTTCTCAGTTGCAGTCAGGCACAATCTATTGCTCCGGCAGAAAGTTACTTTACAAAAAGCAAGTTCTGCCTAGAAGCCCACCAGCAACCATGCCAGGCACAGCACCAGGAAATTCCCGAAGGACCCACTGCTTTACCAAATGAGAGGTGACCTTCTGACTGCACAAAAGCCATCTCCAGAGTGTACTATGAGTTTTTACAGTTGTGAAAGAAGAGGCTATCAAGGGCAAATCCAAACCCTTCTACTAGACACAATGAATTCAATAACAATTTTCAATCAACCACATCAGCATCTGCCAGCAGCTCTTACAGGATCAGCATTGAGAGCCGTGTTCATCACTAAACAAAAAACAGTGAAGAAAAAAAATTCTCAGATGGAAGGTTCTAAGAACTCACAACCTGAAAGAGACTAGAAATACGCATTTTAGGAAGTAAAACTACAATCAATTTTCCTTTGAAATTCTAAGTTCTTATAAAATATGAAACCTACTTCTCTTTTTACAAGTTACCAATCAAGGACAAAGAAAACTGAAACCCTCCTGTAACTTCTACTAGAATGATCTGTGTTAATCTTAGTTTAAAAATAGCATAAACTAACAATATAGAACAGTAAAAGCTTAGTCATTCCACAAGCTTTGTAAAACTACTATATATTTTTCTGGGAAAAAGAGACTAATTATGAAGAAACAGCTCTGCAGGAACAAAGCGTGTGGCTTTCTTCATTTTTTTATGCAATTGTAATTTGCATTTTTATGAAAAGCAGCCTGTGTAATAGCATTAAAAAACACAGATTTCCTAATTTACTGTTATTTTAAAAGTACAGTATGCCCATTCAACAGTATTTCGAGAATTAAAGTCCACCACAGTTGTATTTATGACAAGATCACAACTTTTTCCTTTTGAAAAAGTCTGGAGCATTTTGTTAGTCATGCACTCAGCTTATGCTTACTGCCACTTAGGAATTATACTTATGGTTCATAAAAAAATAGTCACCAAAAAGGACGAGCCTCTGTATTTCTTTGTTGAAAGCACAAATACATGTGCTAAATGTACAAATTTAACATATGAAAGAGTTTAACAATGCAGCGATCAAGCTAAAAGGTTTATTGTGGTACAACTGGTGCATTGTAAGAAACTAAGAAGAAGCATGACTGCAACGCTTTATAGATACGCAATAGCTAACAGCCATAACGATTACTAAGGGTGCCCTAACCTCTTGTTCTGTAACTATTTTCACTCATTTCTTCCTTAGCCAAACTAAATGTACCATCTTAAGTCTCAATGCCTAATATCTGTCTCTAGCTCAATTATTTCAGAAAACATCACACCAAATACTTTTACTGTTTCTATGAAATAAGATTAGGGAAATGGATGTTTTTTGCCTAAAGTGAAATTCTAGCAAACACTCAATTAGGCACAAAATTTACAGCAGGGAGGAAACCTGGCCTTTGTGTTTATGTAATGAACTGCTATTTATCTAGAGATGAAAAACACAAGAGATCAGACTGACTGGAGAAGAGGACTTCATCTCAGAAAAACAGAGTAGATAAAAACGGCTAAACAGAGATCAAGAGAGAACAGAGAGGAAAGGACAGAGAAAGAAAGAGAGATGCTAAGGTCAGAGACTCTTCTGGGGTAAACCTGTAAACCAAACTAGAAGACAGAAAGAATTTTAAAATATCAGGATGTGTCAAACCCAGTTGCTTGCAGGAAGAGTGGCCACTGTCCTACAAAGCAAGGGTTCGCAAACCACATCGAAGAGATACACAGCCCACTACAGAGCCTGAAGGGGACACTGCCGACTGCCAACACTCAATACTGCTGGCATTAATATTTACGGCATCTGTCAAAAGTAGCTCAATTAAATCCATTTTCCAAAGCACAATTTTCCACAACTGAAGTCAAGATTCTGGAAAGAAGAGTCGTCATTCCTTCGCATCCGCAAGTATCTAAGAAATCCTCTGCCAGAATGTCTCATCTTCCTTCCAGTTACTATTCCATTAGACCCAACGTATAAGCCTACCACTTAAAAAGACGTTTCCAATCTTGCTGAACACATATCCAAGTGTCAGATAGTGAATTTTCTGGGGTTTGTGTTTTTGAATCCTAAGAAACAACATATGAACCACATTACAAGGACATTATTCCTACCTTTTTTTCCCCCCTCAATGTCTGAGTGATTGATTTTGTAACTCCAGTAACATTCTTTTGTCTCTTTTTATCTACTGAGGTCTCCCAGGGTCCAATGTGGTTTTGTATGCAGCTGTCCTGAATTTGTATCCAGAATTATGATGATTTTGTATTTTCTGTATATTAACATTCCTCTACTACAGCTACACAAAACCTCAGTCTGTGCTAACTGTCAGCAACTACTGGTTTTGGCTGCAGTACTAAGAGCCTGTTACCTCTGCCCACAGTTCAGTGGAAATTTTGTGATTAGTTTGTTGTCACCTTGAGCACAATATTACTACAAAGGAAACAAAGAATTCAAACTGTGTTCAATTACTCCATTTTTTTCATATCATACAATTTGTAGAAGGTTGAAAATTGAGAACTGTAAACATCAGAGACATGAAATCATGATCTATCTAGTCACTAACAGATAAGCAATAACAGGCATGTTCTTGGCTCAGTGAGCAAGGATTTAGCTGCCAAATCCCAATCAACACTAATTGGATTGTCCTTGACTTCAGAATATACCACTGCCACCAAAGGAATAATTTATTTCAACAAACGCATAACTGAAATACAATTCCCAAAACACCAAGCAGAATAAAATTAATCTCATCAATAATGATAGCGTTATTGTTAGAAATAATTTTTTTCACTGGATAAGCAAGGAGCCTGAAAATCTCACGTTACTGCAAAGGAAGAGTAAAAGAAGAGACAATCACAGGAAGACTTCCCAATTACCAGTATATATTTGTAAGAGACAACTTTCACTGAGGTTCATCAAGGCCAAACATTGAATCTACTCGTCCACATCTTAAAATGATTCCATAGTGACTCTGGTTTTCCCTCGGTTTTTACTTTGTAAGCTGGGGAGATAGTTGGTGATTTAAGTTCATGTCCATGAACTGCCATAGCAGTATAGTTCTAAGACAAGATTGTTATGTTTGTGACGTTGGAGGAGTTAAATGTCATTCTCATTGTCCCTCCACTGAAAAATATGCTTGCGGTTATAGAAGGCCAGTGCTGAAATAGTATTCAGGCTTGCATAACAAACTGTTTTCCATGAACACGCTGCAGGAAAAGTGTCATTTTGTTAGATAATCCACAAAATTCATCTGAGACAGAAAAGGGGAGAGAGAGTTTCTTGACTGCAATTTAGTCTTAAAATATCCCCAAAGATATGAAATGCTACTTCCTTCAACAGAATCTGTATCCTCACGTATTAGGACAAATTAAGATAGCTTAGAGAATAAACATTCAGGCTCCATGAAGGTCTTGATTTAAACTGAAAGGCTGAAAAAAAAGTCTCCATTGCTGCTGTTATTATAACAGCAAGACCAAGTGAGCAAAGAGTTTCAAATCCAAATTCTTCAGAGATACACAGTAGTAGACATTTGATGGAAAGAAGAGTTATACTAATCTGCATTGGTTACAGTGAATCCATAAATCAAAATAACAATAATTTTTTCCAGTCAACTTTATATATTAGAAGAAATTGCTTTAATACCTTTTAGGAAGACATGCTACCAAGAAAAAATACCGGTTTTGTTGGGTTTTTCAGATTTTCAAGATAGCTTTATCCCATCCAAAAAAAAAAAAAAACACTAAAAAAAAAACCACACCACAACCCAAACCTGCCCAAGAAAACACATGCAATTGAAATATTCCTTTTTCATTCTGTTTTAGCGTGGTATTGTGGAAATTGTCGTATTTGAAAACTAAACTGAGCAAGGACAAGGTGCGTAGAAACAGATAACTTCTTATACTAGAGCAACTAACTTGTTTGGAAAAGTTTTTGGGCACCCATGCCCTTCTCCAGGCATAGCCAACTACAGTAATCTCCTACCAATACACCGTTACTTACACATCTGCATTCTGCTTCTAGTTCTGATAGTACACTTGATGTTTCATTAAATTGCAGCTACAAGAGTTCTCCTGCGACAAAAAGAAGGACTTTGGTTTTTGCTGATTTTTTTGTTTTCCCTTTGAGATTCACCTGGATTGCAGTTGAAACAAATTAAGCCACAGCACAAATAAGACAGACACTAAAGTAACAGCTCAATTCCCCTATTTTTCTATCTTTCCCTGTTTTACAGAGATTGCATACCAAGACACGAGGAAATCACCCACTCCTTATACACACACTAGCCCAGAGGAATGCCCAACTATGAATATACAATGAATACACCAAAAAACCTTCTTTATATTTTCATAGAATCATAAAATCATAAAATGGTTTGGGTTGGACGGGACCTTAGAGATCAACCCCCCTGCCATGGGCAGGGACACCTCCCACCAGCCCAGGTTGCTCAAAGCCTCATCCAGCCTGGCCTTGAACCCCTCCAGGGATGGAGCATCCCTGGAAATAATCCACCCCAGCCGATGCCGTCTTCCTCATCCAGATGTGAGGGTCCACCTGTGGCTGCTATTTCTAAGTCCTCTCTGTGTGTCTGCACCAGCAAGCCAGCCCTGAGTCCAAGTGAAAGAAGAGGGCCACCAAAGGGTGAGTGTTGCTCGAGATTCAACCCTTGACACTGGAGTCCAACAGCAGCAGTGTCAGCCCAGTAATTGCTGCCAATGCTCCAACTACCTGTAGGGATCACAAGCTTATTGCTGGAGTGCGGCACTAAGAAGAGTGGGGGATCTCCTCTTCCTGCCTTTCAAACCTGCCTGGGACTTGAGGCGAGGCTGGAGAAGGGCTCTGCCAGCAGCAGGGATGGTCATTGCTCCATTCCTCTGTCTCCTGAGCAGGCAAGAGACAGCAGAGGTTTGAGTCTTGACGGGGCAATCCCTCTGTTTCTTCTTCAGTGTTGGGGTTAGGGTGGCATCTGCAGCTGCGCGTGCAAGTCCTGGAGGATCCTCTACAAGTGCTGAGCCCTTTGTGAGGTGCATGGCCACCCCTGCCCTGTCTGAAGTGCTGCTTCTGGGCGCAAGAGTGGGTGTCAAAGCCAACTGGACAAGGCTCTCGGGCAGGCTGGCACCTGGGGCAGGAGTGTGGCAAGCAGTTGCTGCAAAGGACATAGGTCAGTAGGAGCTTGTCCAGTTTCGAATGTCACCTCCAGTGAAAAGAATGTCCACAGAGGCAGGGCGAGTCAGCGTGCTAGAAACTTGGGAGAGCTGCAGTTGATGGGATGATCCTCTGGACCTTCAACTCAAAAGAGCCCCAAAGAAGAAAAAAAAGCACACACGACAAAAAAATAAAGTAAAAAACCCAGTGAGACTGCTCTCGTCATCAGCAAGTCTTCCAAATCCTCGTGAGATGCCAAAACAGCTGCCTGAAGTAGGTCCTCCCCCCTTCATAACCCAGTGTGTCTAGTTTCAAAATCTACCAAGATATGAAGCTATGTTAGACAAGAAAGGCTTCCCTGAAAAGAAGCTGATAAAAATCAGAACAGAGACAACCACAACAGAGCCTACGCATGTTATATCAGCATTTATCAGTTATGACAACAGCCAAACAAAACCACTATACTGTTGCAAGCCTTCTGTCATACACATTGCAACTGCATACACAGGCAAGAACAAAAACCATTAGTCTGTCTTCTTAGAGCAAAGAAGTCTCACAGAAAACACTCGCTCCACCTCGCAGGTTTTCAGAGCTGGGTACACCGCAGCAACCTATGGGCAGCCATTATGGGTGTATGAGCAAATCAATCAAATTCAGTATTTAGTCCTCTTTTCTTTAACCTTACCTTTCAGCTGCTGAGCTAAGGAAGATGCAAAATTTTCTCTCATTTATCTTTTTCAAGTACCACCATATGTAAATTCCAGGGATAAATTTACGATTATGGCTTATACCAGCAAAACCAAACCAAAAGGTATTTTCTCATGCCCTTCGGTGATCTTTGCAAACATCTTCCCAAATCCCATCCCCACTCCATTAGGCAAACTTATTCAACGGGAAGCACATCAAACACACTTCAAAATCCATGCAAGAAGAAAATGGATATACAGTAAGGTCTTTTGGGATTTTCTCTAGCTTTTAACCCAGAGCACCTACATTTTCTAGCACCTTTGTTCCCTTCAGAGACTTCTACAAAAGCCTTTTATAGCAAATTACGTAACAGCTTTGTACTGTGCTGATATGTTGGAGAAAAATGTGGTTATCTACCTTAGCAAAAGCTCAGCTGAATGCAAAATAAACACGGTAAAGCAACCAACCTTGGTGTATCACCGAAATCCCTCATATTTCCACTGTTAGAACAAAACCAAGGGTTTTAATTAAATATGGGGGATTTATTAAATCTAGTTTCTCCAACTCTGTCAAGACACTGAATATGAACTTCCAATAGGAGCTACTGCTATTGCAGTTCTTCGTAGTGGCTCAGAATGAGTTTTTAAAACGCACAACAGCAACTAGAACTATTACATATTTAAGCTTACTTTTATGGTGAAAGATTTAGACTAAGGAACTTTTAAGTGGGAATACAGTCATCTGTACCTGATGCAGAAAAAGCTAGGCAAATCAGATCCTTCACAACTCAAAGACTTCTCCTTAACTTCCTACGTGTCTGAAAGTCTGCTGACCCCTAAATTGTCAATTGCAAAGCTCATTCTCCACTCAGGCTGAATCTTGGTGCATCCTGCCAAGCACAAATAAATTGCCTGGGAGGGGAACTATTCAAAGACACCCATTACTTTCCTCAGAGCATGCAGGAGACTAGAGCACCTGACTAACATCTTTGTGTCCAAGGTTCTAGGACAATTTAAACTGATATAAATTCAGGCTGCAACGATCTGTCCTCCTTCTGCATGCTCCTGCTCCACTTTTATGCCAATACTGGCACTCATCTGATACCCTAGTGAGCCAACTCTGTTTGAGAAATTTGCAGAAAAGTAACCCGGGGAAAAAAAAAAAATTGTACAGCAACACAGGCAAAATACTCAGCAAGAAGGATCTTTTTGACAGGCCAGCATCCTAAAGTAAGCCAAAAACAAAAGGAAGATTTAATACAACAGGGATGACAGAACTAGACTGCAGTAACATTAATGTACGTAGGTCCAGACTAGAACAGGAATGAACTTTAAAATGTTTGACCCCCCTCTTGGATTTATTTGAGGACAATAAAAATGTTCACTTCCTCTTAAGACTGACTATGTTGGATAAAAACGTAATACCAATAAAAAAGTTTTTCCGCAACAAGAAAAATCTAGAAATGCGCTCCTAAATTGCACAAGTGCACAAACACAGCATTTCAGATATTTATAGTGAATGTTTTTGAATACAGCTAGATAATCTGCACAGGAAAGCAGTATCTTTAACGCATTTTCAGTATATTGCTGATATTGGCACATGTAATCCATACAGTATCCATACAAGCCATGTGAAGTCAGAGCAGATGATGGCTGCTATAGAGAGACAGCAGAGGCAGCAGGGCTTTTCTGGGAGAACAGCCATTACTATAAACATCCTTTCTTATTAACCGCAAGTGCACATTATCCAAACTGCTGCTGACGTACCAGCTGGGGAAGAGGGGGAAGGTTACAGGACTTTTGTTTGCTTGTTTACAAAAAGATATTCCACAGGTTATTCCTGAAAAAAAATACACTATAAAATGTAATTAAAAGCAAACATATTAAAACCGAGCCAGAACCTTGCTGAAGATAGGGGAGGGGGAAGAAAGAAAAAATCCCCAACACACCTAAAAATCTAAAAGCTTCACAGTGAATAAGTCTACAGTCCTAGAACTGTTTGCCCCTGCTTTTTCATATAGAAGGAAGCACAATAAATGCATCAAGAAAATACAGCTTTTACAAGAAAAAGAAAGGTCAGTACTCCATGTATTATGGGATTGCATGTGGGGGTAAAGGAATCTGGAAAACAATGCATGCCTAGTCTTCAACAGAATGTTGTTCCTTCAAGCATTTTTAGTATGAAGCATTAAAGTAGCAATGAGTAATTTAAATAATGAAGTCTAAATAGTTACTTTCTGGGCACGACCTTTTCAAATTAAGGTTCTGGAGTTATTTCTGAATCTGCTCAATTTCATCCATGCAAGCAATTCTACTAAACTTAATGAGACAATTTATGTACAGGAAGTTAAACACATACTTAAACGCTATAGATGATGACCTTTTAGAAACATAAAGCCTTCCAATGTAATCTGTAGTTTTATTTCACACAGTGGCTATGTCAGATTGATCATACCCTTTAATAAGGCAGCCTACTTGCTTTGTCTTCTTCTTAAAAGCAGCTCTGGATTTTTTGGTTGCTTCTTTGTTTTGACTTGGGCTCTTTACTATTGTCACAGGGAAAGTGTTCCAAACAGGAGAGAGGTGAAAGAAGTAGTCTTTATTTTTAACATAAAGTACTCTCCATTTCAGATATCCTAATTTTAGTGGCAAAATTATAAGACAAATCTATTTCCAAATGGGGTGGGAGGGGGAACCACGCTGGAATTAACAGAATAAGAATACTGGTACAGTAAAATCCAGGAGACCCTTGGCAGAACTTTGTAAGCCACTGTATCTTTAAGCACATAGATACAATGAATTCTCTGAAAATTATTTCTGAAAAACAATGAAAGAATCTTACTTTAAGAGTCTATTAACTACACTTTTAGAATGAACAAATACAGATTACACACAACTGCTACTTCAAAGAACTAATTAGAGTAACAAACTCGAGGGTTGTTTGGTTTATGCCTAGTCAAATAAATTAGGGGACATTCAACTGTTTGAAACATTGTTTATTAACAACATACAATCAAAGGATCCTTCTGCAATGTCCAGCACAAACACATACCAGTTGACAATCACTTCATGTCCAAATCAGTTTACACACTGATTTAGGATATTTTCATAACAGAGAGTTACATAACAGAAACCACTCTCTCTTTACCCACAAAACGACAGCAGA
>NW_010108468.1:0-261 GCF_000699245.1 Pterocles gutturalis | reverse complement strand
CCCCCGGGGTGCCCCCCACCCCGGGGGCAAAAAGCCACAACGCCAGGTAGCGCGGGCAGAAAGCCCCGCTGCTTCCCAAACCCCTCGGTCTTTGTTTCCTTTGAGGCCGCGGCTGTACGCGCCTCAGCGAGCAGTACAAAGGTGGGGGAACCGCCAGCCAGTGCCGCCGGCTCTGCAGAGGCGGCCGGGAAAAGGCACACACGGACCCCGCCAGGGTCAGGGGGACCGCCAGGTGGGCTCAGGCCGCGACACGGAGGCCAG
>NW_010108467.1:0-4747 GCF_000699245.1 Pterocles gutturalis | reverse complement strand
TTATATATTTTCTGGTTTAGAAATAAAATTTTAAGGTTTATTTACCAGATCAAAAGGAAGTATGAAAAATAAACATAGCGTTTTTTATCGCACATCATTGGAAACCACCTCTTAGAAAAAATTACGCTTCATCCGCTGTATTTCTACTTCCTCAGAGTCACTGTCACATTTCCTGACTTTAGTGACAGACAGGAAGCCTGTTAATATCTTTTTTGTGATTCAGAGTCAACAGAGCTATGGAAGACAGAAGAGAATTCTGTTCTTTATATATTACCAACAAAAGCAGCAGTTATAATCTAGGTACTGAATTTTTATTTTAACTAAAGCAAAGAAAAATGTCACATATCTAAGAAGCTGTAGAGAAATTCTATCATTAGTTTAGAGAAACATAAAGAAAACTTGCCCTGAAATTTGTAATCTAGGTATGCTACTTTTCTACATTTTCTCTTTGAATCCCCATATATTCCAGATCCTTGTTATTAGAAATTAAGGGCTGGCTCAGTAACCTAAATTTTTATATGAACTGAATTTAGTCTTTAATGAATTTAATTATTATTATCTATATTTACTCTAATCTCTTCTTGAAAAAGGTTCTTCTGATTAGACATTTTTAAAAGCTGAGAAAATAATATCAAATGTTCTACTCCAAGACACTGTTGAAGAGTTAAAAAGGCCTCTTATTTCATAACAATACTCAAACTGTCCATCTGATATTCCATATCAGGCAAATACCTTTATTCAGGTGAGAAATAAAATGCACCCTGTCATATCATGATGGAAAGATTAGCTGACCACTAACCTGGGATTGGCACTGGGTGGAGTTATAGAGCTGGATGAGTCTTCTCCAGTTTATGCTGGCGTTGCATGAGATACACAAATCAGCCCAAACTGGGTGGCCTTCCACACCTCCTATGCACTGGGTGCCATCATTCTGCACACCTTTTCCTAATGTTGCTTGCTGGAGACACGTTAAGCCTCACTGTAGAAACTGATGTTCTCTAAACCTCCTTATATATAACTTACCCTGGTCATCTCTGGAATGTGTTGCCTCCCTTGTTCCTGCAGCCTGTCAGGGAGGCAAACCATATGTAAATCTCTCCAGAAAAAAAAATGAAGAAATCACTTTTTTATGGTTTCATTTTCCGAGTCCTGTAGAACCATATTTCATATGAGTATGCAGTCTGCGTCAAAACCAACACATCAACCTTCTTCACTCAAAGCTGTCTAAGC
Organism: Pterocles gutturalis; assembly: GCF_000699245.1. Lineage (NCBI taxonomy): Eukaryota > Metazoa > Chordata > Aves > Pterocliformes > Pteroclidae > Pterocles > Pterocles gutturalis. The sequence continues at coordinate 3,517 of NW_010108467.1, read as the reverse complement.
TATAGCAAAAGAGGAAAAGAAAACCTAGGGTTTTTTCATACACTTTACTGCATAGTATCAGACATATCTATTGCAAAAACAGCATTCCAGCAAAAGACAAGTCCCTTGCTCATTGTGTTACAATTAATTCTCTAAGAATTCTAAAGATGGTCCCCCCTCTTTCCAGCCTGCAAAATTAAAGGAAAGTGCCAGTTTTACAAATATCTTCTGACATTCTGGCTGATATGCCAGATATGACTATCTGAGGCTGAAATGCCTCATTTCATGTCAAGACATGTTTCATTTTCTGATAACCATTTCCAACTGTGCAACATATAGTTGAATTTTCACATTTGTTTCACATCACCACATGGTAGCCTTGGGAATTAATATTAAAAATTCAAAACAAAGAGGAAAGAATTGTTGCTCATTTTCCTTCCACACCACTTTGTGATTAATAAGGATATTTCATAACAACCAAATGTAAAAGCTAGAAGCATTCAGCCATTTGACTCATCTTCATGATATCTTATTTCAGAAATCCCACTTGGGGCTCTTCGAGTCATCAGGAAGAAGGAGGGGTGACATGTTTTGATTTTAATCCTACAAGGAAGATTGCTGTTTCAGTAGTGCTTTAAATGTTTACTTTGCCATGAGTCTTCTGTCATGGTGGATAAATAGGAAGCTGTTACCTGCTTTTTTTCCCCACATTCCAGTTGTTGATACTCATCAACCAGACCATCTTCCCTAATCTATAGAGAGAAGTCAGGAAGAAGGAGGGGTGACATGTTTTGATTTTAATCCTACAAGGAAGATTGCTGTTTCAGTAGTGCTTTAAATGTTTACTTTGCCATGAGTCTTCTGTCATGGTGGATAAATAGGAAGCTGTTACCTGCTTTTTTTCCCCACATTCCAGTTGTTGATACTCATCAACCAGACCATCTTCCCTAATCTATAGAAAGAAGATCCAGTACTGTGCTATACAAATGAAAAGGGACATTCCACAGACAGAGGCACACATGCTTATTTCCATTTCCATTTCCATTTCCATTTCCATTTCCATTTCCACGTCTTGCACTGAATTATGTTTTTCAGAAGATCATAGAATCATAGAATCATTAAGGTTGGAAATGACCTCAAGGATCATCAAGTCCAACCCAACACCACCTAACTCACTAAACCATGTCCCTAAGCACCACATCTACACGTTTCTTGAACACCTCCAGGGATGGTGACTCCACCACTTCCCTGGGCAGCCTGTTCCAATGCCTCATCACTCTTTCAGTTAAGAAATTCTTTCTAATAACCAAGATAAAACAATGTTTTGCATCAAAGATTACAAGAAAAGCAGCAAAATCATGACAGTTAACCCTCTAGACTGAATCACCAATAGTCCACTAGAAACAAAAATAAGTCCAGCTGTAGCAGAATGTCTCTTATTTTGTAATAAGAAATACTATAGCACGATATTAAAAATGTAGTGGAAAAGTGTAAGAGTGAACAGGGGAAAAAATAAACTTAGTTTTCTGCCAGAAAGTGCAGTCTTACTAAAATAATTTCCTGGGTTTGGGCCAGTATTAACTAATTTTTAAACAAAATAAGTTAAAGTTATTTTCTTGTTTTGTTCTGATAATATCTAATGTGTTTGTTTTTACATTATTTTTCAAAAATGTTTCAACTTTGATTTTACTATAGCAATACCTAATATAAACATTCCATTCAACATATTAGGGAGCAGAAATAACTGAAATTAGCATTTTGATGGTTCTGAATCAAAAATCTTTTAAGTTTTCCTTATTTTGGAAATATCAATTTCAAGGATCAGAAAAACTTCCAAATATTTATTTTCCCAAAGAATACAAGTTCTTGGTTCTCAATTTGCACCAAGATTTTCTTTGGTGGCTAGACCAACGTCAAACTTTAAGCTGTTTAATTTTTAATTTTTAAGTTTAATTTTTTAATTTAAATATACCTTTCACAAACTTTTACAATTAAGCCAAAAACATAATAACAAGGTTTACCTCCCACCTCCCCAAATAAACCTCAATTTGCACCAAGATTTTCTTTGGTGGCTAGACCAACGTCAAACTTTAAGCTGGAAACATAAATATACCTTTCACAAACTTTTACAATTAAGCCAAAAACATAACAAGGTTTACCTCCCACCTCCGCAAATAAACCCACCCTACAGTAACAAGTTTCATTCAGCAAAGAAACCACGATGCACAATGTAACCTGATATATTTGGAGATCCAATGGATACTTGTATTTCAGAGGAGATGTTGCTGCCTAATATGTGGCCAACAAAAGGAAGCAATAACAGGGTAAACAGACTCTTCCATACTTGCTTAATAAGCCACGAATACATTTTGTTTCAGTAGAAAAACTTTGTCAGAAAACATCAATCAGTCTATGCAAGAGAGGTAATAATGTGATCAACTGCAGCAGCCTCATTTACACCCCCAGTCATCTGCAGGCAGATTCTATTTTCAACAGTGTAAGTCAGGAATAACTCCAGAGGAATCAGTGGCAACGTGCCACATGAGGAACTGTGAAGTTATTTTTTGGAGATCATATGCAATTTGATGTATCTGCTGACTTTTGTGTTGTGATTTATTAGGACTGAAGGGACAGGAGAATAAAGTACAGCTGCTGGGCATATAGGTCCAGTCTACACCATGTAATGGTGCCCAGTGCATAGACCTCAGAGATGCTGGCAACAGAGTTTCCTTCAAAATCAGAAGCGGTATATCCTTGATAACAGCCCAAAGCAGGGCACAGCTAACTACCTACCACAGTCCTAAGGTAGCAGTACTGCTTCTGTCACCTGGGGATAAACAACCACACATGGACCTAAAACAAGCAGCCACTCAGGAAATGAATTGCGTGAAAACAGAGACTGGGATTCATCTCCATTTAGCTACAAGTCAGGAAGCAAAGGCTACACATTTAAGCTAATTGTCTTGCGATAGAGAATGGAAAGAAATGTGCACTCTTCAGTGCGACCTACCTTAGACAAACATTTAGAATGGATCTAAATGCATGGTTTTAACAATATTACAGTTAGATTTAAATGAACCCCACCCAGCTTGTCTAAAACAGCAGCAGTGGGGTCTTGGCATGAGAACTTTGACACCTACAGTGAGGGAAGAGTGGTTCTCAAACACTGATGCTAAAGAAGCAGAAAGAACTTTCCATATTTATAAAGATAGGTGTTTCTTTTCCTGTCCTGATATAAAGATGAAGATATTATATTCTGCTTGGCTAACAAAATCTTGTGCTTTGAAACACTGCCAGGTGCCACTGCAAACTTTGCTGCATGCTCACAGGTGCAAAAGCATAAAGTTTTTATTTAGATTCAGGTTCTCTTGAACTTGCTGAAAGCTCCAGAGTGGGACCCAGTAAAGACAGAGGAAGCTGTTGACAAGATCATTTCTGAGATACAGCTATCCAAGTAAAAAAGGCCATAGGTATATATCCAGTAATATGAAGATGCGATAAGACTATATAGATGTATAGTAGATAAATGGAAAAAAAA
>NW_010108466.1:0-13703 GCF_000699245.1 Pterocles gutturalis | reverse complement strand
TCTATGATTCTATGATTCTATGATTCATACTCGTGTGTTCCATTTTCATCCAGTTTCTATTTTCAATTAAAAATGAAAAAAGTAGGAGTGCAATTCATTTTGCAAGACAGGTTTTGTGTAGTATTTGTTTTGGAAAGAACATGAAATATAAAGAAAGCTCAAGAACAGATTGCAACTGCTATTCAAAAGCCTGTAAGGCCACAGCTTGCCATACACACAATGAAAACATTTCACACCAAGAGGAAACAGAGAAAAGGTACACTAATGTAGCTTTTACACTCTTTGCTAAATACTCCAATGTGCAGGAAGGGCCATGATTCCTGACATTGTCCCACTCTCACAGTGCTGTGCGTTGCTGGAATCACTTAACCTTATGAACCATGTGGTGTACACATGTTTATTGGTCTGCAGATAAATTCTCTGATGTTTCATAGGCAGACATGTCACTTGCAAGGGAAAAAGTGGAAGTGTTTTCCTCCCTCTGCCTTTGCTTTTCCTTTCCTATTGGTTAAGTTTAAAGAAATTAAATAGAATACCTTCTTCCTATTATTTAGCTGTTCATTTTCAGTTGCCTGCTTCTCTGCTTGCTACTATTCAAAACTCTTGAAATGATTAATTTTCTGCTGTCTACAGCTGTGGCTAATGCAACTAGAAGATTTTACTTCTGACAGCTACAAGAGGTTATATCAGAGCTGAAGCAAAGAGATCACAAAAGCAAACAGGCACAGAACACAGCTTTTGGGGTCACAGTGGACCCAGTCTTCTGATGAACTGGTCAGGTGGAAAGGCAGATGTGTTCTGATTTGGACTCTCATAGAAGAAAAAAGTTAATGAACAGGAATGAATCAGATTAATAAATAAATAAACGTTTATTTAGTTTCAGAAGCTGGCCAGACTTCAGTGGCTTCTTTTGTTTTCTGCTTTTCCTCACTCTTTGAAACACTGTTTTACTCCTGATGAACTCTCCATTGGAGGAAACTCTCAATATGCATTCCACATCATTGTTTTCTGGAATATTTCACCCATTGTTTTAGTTAGGGTGGGGTTTACTATAACGTGGAGTCTGCAAAAGAACATGGAGCAATATAATTCTAAAATATTGTAATACATTTGCTGAGAGAAAAGTGCTTTTTTTGTAAATACTGTTCTCCTGACATGCTTTTCATTAACTGCTGATAACTTATCCAGCTTTAGACAGTGCACACGAAGAAAATAACTGCCCTTAACAGCTCTAAGAAATCCTTCATAAGTATGACAGCATACGTGAAGACCAGTTGTGATTAGCTCACTAACAAGGGACCTCAGAGTGCTATTTTCAGTCCTTTCCTTCACTCTATACAGTGTGTGATGTTCAGCAAGACACTAAATGTTTGTTACTCTCTGAGAAATCACCAAGCTGAGATTAAAATAAGTAGAAAAGTCTCTCAGAAAGAGTTTATTGTTAACTCCTCCTAAAAAGGGGTCTCACAGCTCAGGTTGTTCACCACACAGACATGTTGTGTTACTGGCTTGGTTTCCATTAGCAGTGCTTCCTAACACAGTGTAGACTTGTCTTTGTTGCTGTCTGCCACACGTCTGTGTGTGTAAGGTGGAAATCCTGACAGATGCACTGGGCAGCAAAGACATCTGTCTCTGTTTCATCTTCCACTGCATATTTCTTTCCAGAAAAAATATGGTTTCTGCCTCTTGGGATTCAGCTGCCTATCAGTTTGGTGTTAGCATAGGAGAGAAGATTCCTCATTCCTCAGTTTCTCATAATGACAATGATTGTACTTTATTGTAATTAAATTTTCCAGCAATAAAAGCTGGAGTTACTGGAGGGACTGCTAGAGCTTGTGATGGGGAGAGAGACAGACAGGAGCAGCCTCACATTTGCAGGCCCTAGTATACATGGGAGACTTTAAACACACTGATATCTGCTGAAGCAAAACCACAGCAGGTCGTAAGTTATTGAGGAGGTTCTGGAGTGCATCAACACCAACATCTTGATGACACCAAGCTGAGTGCTGTGGTTGACAAGCTTGGAGGAGTGAATGCCATCCAGAGGGACCTGGACAAGCTCAAGAAGTGGGCCTATGTAAACCTCACAAGGTTCAAGAAAGCCAAGTGCAAGGTCCTTCACGTGGGTTAGGGCAACCACCAGTATTAATACAGGCTGGCAGATGAATGGATTGAGATCAGCCCTGTGGAGAAGGACTTGAGGATCCTAGTGGAGGAAAAATAGGATGTGAGTTGGTGCTCGCAGCCCAGAAAGCCAACTTTATCCTGGGCTGCATCAAAAGAAGTGTGACTAGCAGGTTGAAGGAGGTTATTCTCCCCCTCTTCTCTCTTGAGGCCCCATCTCTGGAGTACTGCATTCAGCTCTGAGGACCTCAGTACAAGAAAGATGTGGACCTCTTGTAGGAGGTCCAGAGAAGGGTCACGAAAATTATCAGAACACCTCTCCTATGAGGACAGGCTGAGAGAGTTGGGGTTGTTCAGCCTGGAGAAGAGAAAGCTCTGGGAAGACCTTATAGCCATCTTTCCATACTTAAAGAGGGCTTATAAGAAAGGTGAAGACAGACTTTTTAATAGAGACTCTAGCAATAGGACAAGAAGTAATGGTTTTAAACTAAAAAAGGGCAGATTTAGACTAGACAAGGAAGACACGTTCTACAATGAGGGTGGTGAAACCCTGGAACAGGTTGCCCAGAAAGATTGCAAGATGCCCCATTCCTAGAAACTTTCAAGGTCAGGTTGGATGGGGCTCTGAGCAACTTGATCTGGTTCAGGACGTTCCTGCTTATTGCACTGGGGTTAGAATAGGTCTCCGGAGGTCCCTTCCGACCCACACCATTCTATGACTCTATAACTGTGTGGAAGGACAACAGAGCCAGACTCTTTTTGGTGGTACCTGATGACAGGACAAGAGGCCATGGATGCAAACTGAAACACAAGAGGTTTCCTCCGAACATCAGAAAACACTTTTTTACTCTAAAGTTAACTGAGTACTCGAGCAGTTTACCCAGGGAAGTTGTGGGGTCTCCATCCTTAGAGATATTCAAAAGATGTCTGGACATGGTCCTGGGCTGCTGCCTCTAAGTGGCCCTGCTTGAGCAGGGATGTTGGACCAAGCGACCTTCAGAGGTCCCTCCCAGAATCAACTGTTCTGTGATTCTATAAGTGCAGCAGCCATAGTTATGATATTTTCTTCAGAAGATGCCTCATTTGCAAAATAGTAAAACTAATTTCATAGAAATAGAGGGCTGTAACATCATATTTGCTAGTGGCATGCAGCTGTAATTTTGCAAGCAGGTATGGTACTTGTGCTCAATGTGTGTACTTCTCTCAAGCAGCAATCATGCAATCAAACATAGATTGAGAAATATTTTATCCATTTATAGCTTGTTATTTATACTGAGCAATTTTGAAATTCTAAATTCAAGCTTAATATGTAAGATATTTTAAATAATTTATAATGCACTTAAATAATTAATCACTGGAAAGATACTTTTGCACAGACAGGGTACATCTATTTACATTCCGCAGTGCTGGAGGAAAGATGATAATTGCCTTTGAATTACTAGAGTCTGTGGTGACTTACCGGAAGCTTCACAGAAGAAAACAGCATTAAAAGATGCCCCACACTGATTCAGTGTGAGTGAACAACATGGAGCACCACTGTCAGAGAGAGTTTAAAGATGTATATTAAGGCATAGGCACTACAGATGCACCTCTCTTCTTCCATTGATGGAGCAAAGAATTAGCGTTCAGGGAGATCATCTGAAGAAGGGAAACCTTGCCTCACCTTCTTCCCCCCCATCCTCAGCTTGGAAGTACTTTTTGCTCATAAATATCTTTCTTATTCTTCAGGTGCCTGGTGCCTGGGTTGCTCTGGGTTCCCTGGGAATACATAGCTGGGGATGTGTCCAAAAGGACAAATAGGTTGGGGATGTGTTAAGGCATGAGGTAAGGCTTGTGATGAGAGGCTTGTTATCACACAAAAGCCCTTGCCAAAGCACAGAAAAAATATTGCCTCTTAAAATCCACTCTATATTAGTCATTTATGCATTTGTCTGTTCCACTCAAAGGAATGCATCTGAAAAACTACCAGATTCACTGTAATCAAAGCAAAGAATGTCTGCAAATTCTTATTTCATTCAAGACAGTGAGGAAGTAGAAGATCTGTGCAATCCAGCTTTGTTTATTTAAGCAGACATTTGTGACTTTATTACTTTGTAAATTTCATTGATACTACACCATCGGATGAACTAATATAATCTGCATGCAAAGCAGCATTAAATTCCGAATTAACTTTACATAGATCCGAGCATGCATGTTTAAGTGTCCAAATGTTGTGGTTTGTTACTGACTCCCTAAGCAACTTTTGAGGCAAAAAGCACACAGAAATGGTATGCAGAATTTCACCCTTGAGATGTGAAAACAGGGTAATATTCTCCTTTAGGCTCATTTTTATTCTGCTGTGTCAGTTTATTTCCATAGCTGTTGAACTGAATTGTCTATTTCCCTTATTGTTTACTATTTGCAGAAATAGACCTGAATTAGTTCATGTACATAAAAGTGTTTACGGAATGTTTTTACATGAGTTTCAGAAGCCACATACACAAGAATATTTGTGCAAAAGAAAAATTATTGGAGATTGTTACTGTGCCATGCACGCTCTAATGTTTTTCTATTTTACTGATGCTTCTCTTCTCTCAAAAACCCTCATCAGGTATACTTCCACTAAGAAATCATTAAAAATCCAAGAAAGTGTCTCATTTTTTGCTATGGTAAAGCCTAGCAGGATTTAGACTTTTCTCATCTTCCATTTCCTACCAGTGTTCTAAAATATCTTCAGTTTATATCTGCTATTTTCTCAGGCATTACAGAGAACTCACATATGTGCTTGCATTAGTTATTTTGGACTGTGTGGTTTTTGGTTTTTGTTTAAATAGTGGTTTGACATTATGTTGGCAATAACACTCAATGAGATGAGCCAAAAGTACAGTTTAATGCAAAATAAAAAGTAAATTTACTATTCTTAATGTGAAAAAAAAAATCCACACAAAAATATAAACAGACAAAACCCCAAATATAATGGTGCTATATGGAATTAAATTTTTCGGGTATTTATGTTGCCCTTTCATTGCTGAATTGTGGCTCTATCCTACAGACACGTCACTCCAGTACTCCCAATGAATTTCAAAATTAATCCTATCTTATTGAAAGTAATTCTTTTACCACATTTCCCACAAGATGAAACATCCACTCCTACACAATGTATACATGCTTGTGATTTACTCTAACCTTAAAGACACAGTAGCATAACATAGGAAGTACACTACCAGTTGACTTAGCATCAGATATGTTTCAAATAAACATATGATCTGCTGCCTTTTATCATTTGATTTACAGGTAGAGCTGAAGATGACCACTTAAAAGAATGATCAGCTGCACTTCTTACCTTAAACCAGGTGGATTCCTTACAATTACAGCAGCATTTTTGTTGAAGGCGTTGGACTTTGACTGTCGACCTGATACAAGGATAACAGGTATGTTTTTAATCTTCCCTTGGCTTCCCCAGACAAATGGACTGTAAACCAGTGTGTCAATATTATGCTTGATAAGGACAGAATTGTCTCTACCTCTCTCTGTGATTTTCTACTACTAACAAATAAATTACCTGATTTTGTCACCCTTTTGGACAGTATATATTCTTTGTACATACAAAGTACAAATTCAAATGTTCTTCTGTCTATTAGAACAATTACAGAGGAAACTTGGAAGGCTGACAGATTCCTGGTAACTGGGAAAGGAGGGGAACATTCTCTAACTCAGATGGGCAATGGAAGGTAACTTCCATGCCCTTTAGCTATAAATATTAATGAAATTGTCTCCCAAGAAGAGAGGTGAGAGAAGGAGAAAAAGAAAGCCCTCATAGTTTATACAAATTCTTTTGAAGTTTGAAAAAGATAGCCTCTGTTATGTGAAACCCCATCACTCATACCCCTAGTGAAAATGATCTTATGATGCAGGATACAATTTCTGCAGGGGTCTGTTGGATGCAATTCACAACAGTCTGGAAACACGCTATAAATCCTGTCATTAAAACCAGCTGGGACTTATTAGGAGAGCAATTGTGAAGGAGAATTCATCTCCAATAAGTGGAATGGTCATGATTGTCTACAGGATCTGTCTACCTAAACTTGTATGAAACCTCTCCACCCCCTCTCTTTTGAAATTACCATTTCAATTATAACCGAAAGCTGGGCCGGGGCGGGGAGGTTGGAGGGAGGGCAGAGGGAAGGAAGAAAATAAAGGTTCACGCAGAAGAACTGCTCTAGGCATCCTATCCCTTTCTTTTTCTGCCTAAAGTTGTTTTATGCCAAGGTAGCTTACTACAAGTGAATTTGCATGAACATAGACATTAACTGTAAAGGCATGCCCTGCTAAAACAAACAAATTGAAGTTGATATTAGGTACTTCTAGACAAAAAATATAGACTTTCCTGTGATTTTCAGCTGTGGACAGCGTGGTTCAAAGAAGATCAATTTGGGTCAACATGCATTTCCATACAAATTTAAGGCTGCTTTTCAGAACCGATAAGGTCTACAAATTCTAGCAGATGGTCTCCTGTGAAACAGTTTTCTCAAGAGAGTCCAGATGCATTCTGCTATAGTGCATGGTATCAAACGAAGAACTGCTTTCGTGGCTGAGTAGGTACTTTCTGAAAAAAAAACCTGTTTTTCTCACAGATCAGTTTTAGAACAGAGAAAACCCCTGGAAGCACACAAGCTCAAACATGATAACTGGCATCTCTTAATCCTAATCCTATTGCTAATCAGTAAAGCACTTCTGACTTGCAGTTGAAATGAGATTTTTAGATGAGGCAGAAAACTCCATTCCCTTGACTACATTCTTTTCTACTAGAGCCAGTTATGGAAGGGTTCTTCCACGACCTGTGATAAGCTGCTGTTAAGGAACACAGGTTAAAAGCTTGTAAAGTTGGAGTAGAAACTTCAGTGACAAGGTTTGCCCTTTGAAATGGAGAGCAGATGTGTTCAGAGGGAATACAGGTGAAGCAATTAATGTCAATCAGCAGTTCTGACATACCTAGGAGAGAGGTGTGATAGGACCTCTTCATTCTGAAGGTGATGACCTGGGCCGTCTCCAGCACCTTGTCATAAGAAAGAAGATATGTATATGGAAAGGTTGTCCTGACACACCTAGTCACACTGTCCAAGTGAGGAAGGTTCTGCTGGTCTAAAAAGGAGTTGCTGCTGTATAATAGCTGAATAAGTGCTGACAGATGCTTTTTGAACTAATTGTGCTAGCAATTAAAATACAAAGAGCAACCGTCAGTGTTGTGAAAGTCTTTTAAAAATTATTGCTCTTTATTTTTCTATGGATATAGCTAAATTTATTGGAAAAAAAAAAAAAACAACTGGTAGTGTCACAGAGAATACTGTTCTTAAACTGCTACGGGCACCAGGTAACTAACTATCTCTAAAACAACTGCAGGTTGTGATAGTGGAAATACTGGTTGAACTGTGAATGCCCTATTGTGACTGAAATAGCCAAGCAGATTGTCTGCAGTTAAACAGAGAACAGATCTGTTGATTGGTGAGGTGAAGGACAGCCCAGAGCAAACTGAAAAGAGGGAAAGAAAAAAAAAATTCCCATCTGGAGACCGAAGAGCCTCTCAGATAAGTGGAGAGCTATTCAGATATGCAGAGAGCCATTGCAAATTTACCCTGCTTGGAAATCTGACTGAATAGTCATTTTTTCCCTTGTTCCTGTTCAGACATGCTGAGCACTTAGTGGTTGTAGAGGTCTACAAAAAGCTTGTGGATTGTGTTAATGTACCTTTTGTTCTTGGTTTGTTCCTTATGTTGAACTAAACATTACTTTGCTTTGAAAAAGATGATTAATCACAACGGTTAAAATAGAATACTATGTCTCGAAGAAAGAAATACAGCAAAGAGAAGGTGAACAGTAGGTTTCAAGGGAGAACCTGAAAAAAGGTACTCAGAAAGATTAGCAAGGGTCAAAGAAGTAGCTGGGGCAGTGTGGTGAGTAGCTAAAGCTTTACAGTAGTACTTAGAGTAAAACAAGGACTCTGGTTTACAGAAAAAGTCAGAATTCATTTTCATTTCTCATGGTTACAAATCTGTCTTATTATTTTTTTTTCTTTTTTAAGTAACAGAGAATGTGTAAATGCATGTTTGTGCTGCATATTCAGTTGACTGTGCAAGTTGCCTAACCATGTCCCTTCTCAAAACTAGGCAGAAGTTAAATGGGGCATACTCAGAATACACCCCAAATCAAACTGTTAGCCCCACCTTGTCACAGAAAGTCTCTTGTGACCGTGAAATCTTTCCTAGAGCTGAAGATGCCAAACAGAGATAGCTTTGCTGTACAAGTGAGTTTCTGGAACTAGTTTTTAGTACTTGCCATTTTCTGAGAAGTTCCAACAACAGATTTCAGCTGGACCAAGCAGGGACCTTCACCAAGGAGTCATCCTTGGAAGAAGCACTGTGCTGTTTCCCAAGCAAGCTCTATGGTCAGAAGGAAAGACTCTCACTGCTTTCACAAGAACTAATGAAGGCATAATTTTGTATGTGTGTGTAAATATGCAGAATCCAAAGGCTTGCCCTTTCTAAGAGACTGAAAATAAACTCCCTTTCCTTGAAAACCTGTTTATGGTTCCTACATAAATAACATGAAGCCTGTTCGCTTAAAGATGAGTTATAGTTATGTTCTGTAAATTGCATTTCTGTGATGATAAATGGCATTTGTAGTTCTTAGAATTCAGTAGAAAATATTTGTTTAAAAAAGAATTAGATCTAAAAAAATGTAAATGCTCTGGACTTGCTTCATCCTTTTTACCTTTGATTTATTTGTGGAATGAAATAATGAACTATGAACCTTGTAGCTAGCTCTAATTTTGCCTCATTTTTTTATGCCTCTGCCCATCCTAAATTAGTGCTCTTGTGCATTGGGAACAAATACATCTCTATCTATTTCAGCACATTTTACTGCCACCCTTCACTACAAAAGAAAATAAGGTTGGGAATTTCTAGTTTTCACCCATTGCTCTTAAAGTCAATTCTGTCTTTCTCATTGTCCACAATGCTTGCTCGCAAATCAGTGCCTGTGTTGATTTATTGACAAACCACAGTTTAGAGTAAATGTCATCCTAGGGTAACATTATCTGGAGGACACTACTGAGTGACTGAGTAGGAGTTGTCACGATGTATTATTCAAGACTGTACTTTCCCAAACCAGCATACATCACAAAAAGATCAAACCAACTAGGAAGGCTTTTTTTTTTTTTTTTTTCCCCAGGATCCTTATCAGCTATCATCTAGGCTCAAAGGAATGAAGTAGAAAAGGTTAGTGACATGCTGAAATCACTCTCATCCACTGTAAATTAATTTTTTACTGCATAGAATGGCTTCAGGATTAGACAAGCACAAAGGTGATCTTTACAATTGTTCTTTCTAACCTGTGTTCTATCCAAGTCTGCCTTTGCATATACTTGCACAATTTTATTGGGCTGTCTTTGCTTGATAATTGAAGCATCTAATGTGGATTAAGTCCTACTTCTGCTTGAGTCCACATAGCAAAACCAGCTCCAGAATTTGCATAAGATTCAGGTTTTTTATGTATTCTTTTTAAATATTTATACTCTCTTTCAAATAAGGAAGTAAAAGTGTTCCTTAACCCTTAGAAAAAGTGAGAGTTTTTCTTATTAAAAAAAAAAGTCTTATGCCTAATAACTGGAATTCACTCCTCAGCTGTTTTCTGACTGTTTTAGCAACAGATGCATCATGAGCTTGTTTTGTAAACCAAGCAACCTTTCTTCTAACCGTGGTAGTTATACCAGAGGAATTTCAAACAAAAGCATTTCCAGCAGCTAGAAAAGCAAGTGTCTTGCTGAGAAAGATGGAAGACTCATGGTAATTCCTCTGTGAGAAAGCAATGGAAAATAAGAGCTGTCATCTAGAAAATGACAAAGCCGTTTCTAGTCCCTGTAGATTAGCACTCTATCTTTCACTGAACAAATATGTTGTTAAAGGTGTTGGCCTGTAAACCAAACACAGAAATATGTCATAGTGGTATCAGAGTGGAACTATTAATCTGTGTTTGAAGTGTATTATAATTACTAAATTGTTTGTATTGGGAATGAGCCTTCCTAGAAACTCTCTTCTTAAAGAGGCAGGCAAAACATTAAACTACTACAAACAAAAAGCTTATTTTCCAAAGAGTTTGCAAACTAAACAGGTATGAGTTGGTCCAGGGGGGTGAAGAATCTTGTCCCGGTGTTGATTAGGTCAGTGGTAGAACTAGAGATAAAGCATAAATTTCCCCAGCTCCCAGTCTAGTGACCTGTTCGCTTGGCCACATAGGCTGACAAGTGATGACACTGAGTCACATACAAAATCATTTGAAATATCCTCTCTAAGTCCTCTGCATCTTCCTCTTGTACATCTTTTTTTCCCCTGAAAATCTGTCTGCTTCTGTCTGTGTAAGACTTTACCACTACCCTTCTAGTAGCACTTTTCTCTCTCTCTCATTTTCCTGATAAGCTACCTGTTAAACAGAGCAGGATACGCAGCCAGTCTGAGATTAGCTCTCTATATAGCTTTTTTTTGATTCCTCTCCCCCTTCCTCCTATCTTTTCATCAAAAATATATAGTTTTTGTCTGATTATGGCTGGCCACTGTTCAACCTTTTGTGCAGGGCTGATTTAGATTTTCCAGTTCAGTCACAGCAGGAAAGATAAACCCTGAACCACATGATGATGTTGGCAGTGTTAGACAGTGGAAATGAAGTCTCTGGGGGATACCAATTGACATTTCAACACTTTGGCTGCCAAAAAACAGGCTTGCCCCAAAAAAAGTTACAGGGGAAAAAAATGTTAAAAGTCTTGAAAATTGAAAGCACAGTGAGAAAACTAGCATGCACTCATAAACGGAAAGTGAGAATCTATTTTACTTTATGTGTATCTTTACATAACAGATGGAGACTGACCTTAGGTGCTTCCTGCCCTCAAAAAATACCACTTTAGGTTCCCAGGAGTTATAAGTAACTCAGACATACTTAAAGAAGTGAAGAGTTATATTTAAAAAGGGATGATGATTGTTTTGTTCCATTAGGAATTACAAGGATGCAGAGCTTCCTTACAAATCTAATTCTTCTGTCAGTTTTATAATGCAGTAGGCTTAAATTTTTCTCCTGCTTTACACCTGACCTACACCAACTCAGCTCCATGTCCTTGGTTAATTCTAATTCACGCAAGCAGCAAACAAGGATCTTCCTGGATATTTTTGACGTTTTTTTCTCATCCAACTCCTGCATTTTAATTTTTCTTCAAGCTTTAAGTTATATTTCTTTTTTCTTAAAAAGTGTAAAAAAAAACAGAAGAGCGTGTTCAAGTGATAGTAAAACCTCTGTTTGATTTCTCCCACCCCTTTTTCTCTTTCTCTTTCTTCTTTCTTTTCAATGACATTTCCTATGATGAGCACTCAGAAAGAATAGCTATTGCCTCTCTTGTCAGTTTTGTTTTGTCAGCTCTGAATACTGGGTCTTGCTTTGCTATTTTCAAGGTCTCTTTCAATCCCTTGAACACAGCTGGTGCTTCAATCAAGAGCTCACACCGTGAAGAAGCTGGCAGTTGATCCCCAACCAACTATGTGGAAGATGTATATTTCACAGTACACAGTGGAATAAGCTTTTCGTTTCATTATTCAGAGAGACTGTTTCACTCAGGAGTTCTTTTGTACAAAAATATTAATAATGTCCCATTCTCCTCAGGGATGTGAACATTTGGGGTTTGAATTTCAGTGACCCCTGCTTGTCAGGTTGATGTGACTTTAACAAATTCAGTAAACCAAGCCCTTTCACACCTCAGTTTACGGTTTCATTAGCTTCACTTTTGAGGAATTTTTTAATCACTTCTTGGAAGAAGTTGTGCAAATTGAAGGCTGTGAAGAGAGTCTGTGGATACCCAAACATTGCAGAACTGCATAATTGAACAGTGCTGTAGAAGGAATGCTAAAAGGTCTGAATACTCTCTTCTTTGTTTTCATTAATTACATTTGAGTAATTAAAGACACGACTGAAAAGTCTTGCTTTTTTCTTTTGTTATGTGTTTACTCTTTGGTGTATTAGTTCGGGCGGTTGGAAGTTGTCATACAAAATTCCCACTAGCTTAAGTAAGGACTGCAGTGGGAGTGCAAATCTTGGAACACTGCGAGATTTTTTTGCATCAAGTCCTCCCTTTAGAGGTGAAAACCCGGCTCTCAGTGACGCATGAGGATGAGGACTCGCAGCTAGCAGGGCTGATGTCTAAGGATGATTTGTGAACCAGTGTCTTTTGCAAGACATTTTTTTGATTATGGAAAAAGGGATTGCAAAGCCCAGTGTGTGCACAGGAAACCTGACAAGCCTATTTCTTCTAAGCTAGAGAGGATCTCTGCGGTACTACTTGCTGTGTTAGTCTGGTCCAGAAACACATGTGATTCTCTAAGATGATTGAGAGTCTTTAGCTCCTATTAGTCTTGTTGAACTAGGATCTTAGCACTCAAGCAAGAGAGTTTGTTCAGTTCTGCTTTCCTCTTATGCAATGAGTTAAAGGAGTTTTGGGAAGGACTTTCTTGATTTACAATCTAAAGTAATGTGCTTATTAGCATATTTGCTTTTAAAATGTGCACATTTAAAAGTCAGTTGGAATATGTTAGAAATGCTCATAAAAGAGAAACATTCACCCTCTTTTCATATAGGGAATACATATTCATTCTTACAATTCCTTATTTTAGGATCAGGGAAAACAAAGACACTGGGGGCACTTAGAAGTGTAAAGAACATATTGAAAAGAAAATATCCATCTGAGTGTGAAAAATCTGAAGCCTGTTTAGTAATGAGTTTGGGGAGCCTTACATTTTTGCTTCAAACACAGAAAACCTGCCAGATGGAGCCCATTTCCAGCAATGCCCAAAGTGAGTGGAATGTACAATATTTACAGAAAACTGGCTTCTTAAGTGGTTTGCTGTGCTCCTAAGACATTTTTCTCTTCTCTTTAAGTTTTTATATTCTCTCAGTTTCTCCACTCCCTCTTTCCTTTACATGAAATGACAGCCATGGCTAGTTTAGCAAGTTAAGATGTCAGTGTGGGTTTCCTTTACTACAAAGGAGACATGCCACTGTCAGTGACTGATTTAACAGCAGGCAGACTGGCCTGATAGCTGAAAGCTGTTCAGAGCTGTCCTTCGGCTTTTCTCTTTCTTCTTCGCCTCTTCAGAGTAATCCTACCTCGTCTGTGGAATGGCTTCTCTCCTTATCTTAACACCCAGATGCTCATTGTAAACAAATTGCTTTTCTCTCAGACAATTCAGTTTGGAAATTTTCCAAATAATAGTTCCAAACATTATGTGAAGCACATTGCTTACATTTTTCAAAGGCTTAAATGGAGCGGTCCAGACAACATTTTTAAGAGTAAGATGCACTATCACCATAGTGAGATTTGGTCAGTCTGGGAATGCTTTCAATATAGCTAATGAATTGATATGCATACTTTGTCAACTACTTGACCTGAGGGGAGAGAGTTCCTATCTTTAATTTCTCTGATTTTATTTTAAACATAACAATTCACCCTGTGTATTCAGTCATGTATTTAATTCATACAGAAGAGACAGAATCACAGAATCATAGAATGG
>NW_010108465.1:0-96158 GCF_000699245.1 Pterocles gutturalis | reverse complement strand
TAAGGATTATTTCAGCATTCAGACTGCTGATAGATTCTCTATCATTTGATTATGGTGATGTCTGGTTTTTTTGCATTTCTTGCTTCTTATGTAATGTAAGGTAGCTCATGTAAGAGCTCAGGACACAACAGTAACAAATTTAATTTTAAGAATTGATGTATATAGTATGCAGTTTCAAGTCAGGTAGTCACCTCAGTTTTAGTAAGAATTATGTCCCACATCTGGAAACTCCTTAACACCCTTTTCATAAAAGCATGGAATCAAACCTTTGTCCTAGGGATACTTGCTCTCCGTTTGATTTTATCTTAATGCTGCAGGTGATTATCCAATATTAGAAGATATAAGCTGTGCTATTTCTTTCAAATAAAGCTGCTTGTTCTAAAAATAAAAGGAAGCCTGCTCTACTGCAGATTATGTATTATCCCTATCAACTGCATGAAATTTTGTGGTTTGTTTATGAACTAAGACTTTAGGTCAAATATTACATATGTTTTAAAAACGGGATGGGAAGTTGCCATGCTGGGAACTGATTTATTTGTTGTATGGAGCAGTGCATCTTTGTCAAGCTTTCTACCTTGAGCAAAGTTGTGAGTTAGCCTTTGACCTTTTTCTCTTTCAGGCAATTTATATTATGGATTTCACATGGCCTAATTATGATGATTATGGATGGGATGAAATAGATTATCTCTTCTAGCTAACAAACTTTGTAGTAGAGATACTAGTTTTAGTGGTGAAGATGGAGAATACTGACATAAAAAGATGCACCACTAAAAGTTACAGTTTCGCATTTTTCATTGTTTTTTTTTTTTTTTAATTATTATTTTACTCTTAGTAACGATTGGACGTAGATAAACCACTGTTTTTTTTTTCGATTATCTCTTCTAGCTAACAAACTTTGTAGTAGAGATACTAGTTTTAGTGGTGAAGATGGAGAATACTGACATAAAAAGATGCACCACTAAAAGTTACAGTTTAGCATTTTTCACTGTTTTTTTTTTTTTAATTATTATTTTACTCTTAGTAAAGATTGGATGTAGATAAACCACTGGTTTTTTTTCTGTTTAGCTGCAAGGGCTATGCAGTTTAGCTTTTACCCTATTTTATCCTGGAAGATGTCTTATCAACCTTGGTTAGCAGCCCACCTTGGTTTGGGAGCTAAGTCTAGAGCATCCCAAGTCAAACTCTGTACTCTGGGTGTTGACGTTTCATCTTGGCAAACTATCTGTTTGTTTAGTTTCCAGGCAGGCACACAGGCTTGAGGTAATGAGACCAATGAATTTCTTTTCCTCAGAAAAGCTGAGCTATCACTTACAGATGTGCTCTGGGCTTTTTTGATCTCAATTACTCCAAATCCATTATCGTAAAAAGCAAAAAGTAAGGACATTTAGTATGCTTCTACTGCAGTTGCTTCTTTCTTCCTTTCTTTTTAACACACAGACCCAAAGAAAAAAAACTAGTAGCCTATTTTTGGATTCAGGATTAAAGGAGCTATGAGGCACTGTGGACATGGTTTGTGCTTGTAATTTGTGGAATTTGTGGCTATATGGAAATTAGAATTTTTGCTTGGAAAGGCTGACAACAACTACAACATATTTAGTTAAAACACCAGATGTACCTACTCATCAATTAAATGCTTAGACTGACATTCCTTAAAATGGAAAACACATGCTCTTTGTAATTCAAATATATCCACATCAGGGCCCCTTTAAATATGTTTTAAAAAGTCATGTCCTGATGGAACAGTGAATAAAAGAAAATTTCACCACCAGTAAAAGAGGTCAGATTACCAGGAGCTCAGCTGTAACAGCGCTTTACGTGACTGTCTTTCAGAAGAAACCACCTGCAACAGCTCAGGATTCCAGGCAGTTTGGCTAGCCTCATGGTCCCTCTGAGGTCGTTGTGTGGCTGTCGTGCTGGAGAAGAGCAGAATTCATCCCAATCACAGTTTCCAAAGCAGCACCCTGTGGAGACGCAGCTGACAACTCCTTTTCATCCCCTCCGTACATCTTGGATGTCTATAAACCAAAGAGCAAAATTCCTTGTGAATTTCTAAATCTTCCTTTAAAAAAAAAAAAAAAAAAAAAAAAAAAAGTACTTTACAAAAAGTACAGCAAAATGTCCTTGTATAGAAACTACTTTCAGGTAAAGATAAGACAGGATAAAAGATGTTTTGTGTCCTGTCTGACCTCACCTCAGCTTGAAGTCTTGATCCATGTGATATACATGGCTTCAGCAGTCTGTCCTCTGAATTTCACCTGATTCTTCTCAACATCAGTGCTAAAACTCTCTGATATCAGTGGTCCAGAACTGTGCCTTTCCTTACTCCAATTTAAAGAACAGGAGGATGCAGGCAAACACGGACTTGGGGAAACATGGGAGACCCCAACCCCCCCAAACCCATGAAATATTAAATTAGGTATGGCAGGAACAGAGGAATAGGCATGCTCGTGGTACAAAAGGACTCATTAACACACCCCTATTTTCAAGACAAAAGTAAAAAGAATGAACTATAAATCAGAAAAAACTCCAGAAGATTATTTTAATTTTGAGCTTCTGTGACATCTCTAAGCTGGAAGTCATGAGTTTTGTCTGTACGTATGTGTTAAAACATACACTGCTCAAACCAGTTCGTCCCACAGTGGAGGAAAGCCTTACTTCAATACAATTTGGAGCACTGTAACTGAACTCATTCACAGCACTGGTTTGATCAGAGCCTCAATTGTGCCATTCTGAAAAACAGCTGATGTTCCTTTTGACTGAGCTCATCAAGAGATTTCTGAACCAACTGCAGCAATGTTTCTGTGAGCCAGACACTGAACCTTCAGCACGTCTTGGGGCTTCTCTTTGGGGCTGCAGTAAGTTAAGAGTCTCACTAATGTCTGTGTATATTCCTGGGTGTGAGAAATTGAATCATTAGAATTTCCTTGAGTAGTTTGGTTCACGTGACCCTGCTTGTATTTTCTTAGGAATTTTTCCTGGAAAGCTCAGGCATCCTAACTCTCTGCAAATTTGGTCTTTCTGATGGATTTGTTCCCAGAATGAGCTGCCGTTTTCAGATGGCTGAATGGAAAATTTTCTGTGAACCTGCTCTCTTATTGCTGAAGCATCTGGCCCGTTAAGACTTTTCAACAGATCATCTTTTGAGGACTTCTCTGTTCACTCAGAGCTGAAAAGAAGAGTTATTTCTGGTTTTCATTCTAGCTGCCTTGCCTCCCAGTTCAAGCCCTGTTTCAGGCTCTCACTGCAGACTTCGCAGTGCCCTGTACTGAATACAAACCAAGATAATACTCAGAGAAGGAATTCAGTGTCTCATGAGCCAATTTTATTAGACAGGAAACATTTGCTTATCAATATGATTGTTGTTTCACATTTCAAAGTGTCCGAGTCCAAATATTCTGTTTGGAAACTTTTTAATTCGTCTTGGAAACCATTCCAGTGATATCTCCTCAATTAGAAAGAAGTTACGGGACCATATTTCCCGGTTCATCCTGTTACAATGCAATTACTACACACAATGCTAAATCTGCTGAATTAAGAGTGCTATGAAAGCACCGCCTGCGATAGCTATAGATCCACAGATTTAAATTCAGCCATGTACCTTCGTGCTAACACCATTTACACACACCAAGCGAGACAGGGAAATTTTCCTGGCATTTCCTCCAACTCTACATTCATAAAATAAGTTTCTCTTAATTGGAGGAGGTTTTTGATTCTTCTGCTATGTGTCCCCACACAGTGGGTTTTTTTTTTTCTTTTTCAATACATGACACATATTCAGAGTCATGTTTTTTGTTATTTCATTGTGAATAGTCAGATCTGAGAACTTGTCAATGCCCTTGGAAAAATGAGGCCCAAATAGCCCTGAAAGCACGGATGTTAAAAATAATAGTGTGCGTTGCCATTTGAGAAGGATGTACTTCAGGCAGAGAACAATCCAGCTTCCACTTCATCTGCAGAATCATTTTGCAGTGCAAGCCTTGACAATAATTCATGCTAGCAAGTGCTTTCCTTCTAATCTGCCTTTGTCCTTGCTAAGGAATAATGAAAGTGTAACATACTCATAAAAGTTAGTCAGATAAATGGAAATAAGACCCTTCAGACTCCCACTTCAGTCAGTGTAATCACCTGGCAAGCGAAATTCATCTTCCTGTGTGACGCACAAATGTCGTTTGATGGCAAAATGTAGGTGCAGTCACCGTATCAAGCTATATGACGCCTGAAGGTGCTCAGTCTCTCCCACCAACACTCAGGAGATAACTCACATCACCATTTTTTTCATAACGCTGGGAAGCCATAAGACAGAGACCGTCTAATCTTGAGCACCAATATGAATCATAATCACATCATCTTCCCTCCACATTTTACAATGTTCTGCAATTTGTTTTGTGTAGGAAACTTTTTCAGGAAGGGGACATTCTTTTTTTCTGGGTTTTTTTTTTGTTTGGTTTTTTTTTTTTGGGAGGGAGGGAAAGGCTTTGGTACTGCGTAATCATAAAGGGATAGCTATAAATGGAACGATTTGCTATCTTATCCAACAGAGTTACACCAGTTTCTACAGCTGATAATCTGAATCATTGCTTGTCACCATATAATTGCCTTTCATTACTGTTCAAAATACTTCTAAATATACTCCAGTGATCTAATCAGAGGGTTTATTATTCCATGCCCTGTGAATCAGGTGATTGATCACACATCGAGAATAAATAATTGAGAATAAGGAGGACTCAAAATCAACAATCCATGAGCAACTGATAGGAAAAATATTACTGAACCTACTCAGTGACATGTTGTGATTAATGTATTTGTATATATATTATGAGTTTCCAATTGTTTGAGTATAAATAAGCATAAAGAACATTAACTTGTAATATAAACTGTTTCCAGGTGGCATGCTATCTGCTGAAGTGTTAAATGTATGCAAGAATACGTCCTGAAAAGATAGACCTTGTATTTGAAGCATGATCAATTCCCTCCATTAAGTGACAATGATTTGCAGGGTAAATCTAGCTGCACAGCTGAGGTTAGCATGTATTAATCCACCGAATATTTTTCCGGCACACCAGATTTCCCCGTGACTTCCTGATTGTTCACTGTCCATCCTGTAGAATTACCAAGACACTGAGGACACTTTGGGAACATTTCTAAATCTTCACAGTCCTGCAGAAAAATAAAGTTGTATTTGCTGATCATATCCTATGGCTAGCACTATAAATTCATCAGTTTGATCAAATCAAGGATGGAAGAGTCAATGTAAGAGTCAAGGCAAGAGACACAAAAACAGGTAAATCCCATCAGATAGCAACACTGAAGCAGTCAGAAGCAAATAATGAGTCTGTATTTTGTTCCTTTATCTTTCGCCTTAATTTCTTTCTATTGTAAATTTTTAGCTCTTTTCTTTTCTTTTCTTTTCTTTTCTTTTCTTTCTTCTAATGGTCCTTCTGAGTTCATCGTTTCCCTCTCGCAGTCAGACATGGCTTATAACATGCAAGGACTTGTAAAAAATTTCATAAGGGCAACCAACATAACGAAAGCATCCAGGAGCAAATTTAATTACTTAAATGAACACTTTCAATACTTGCCTGAAAGAGGAAGAAGAGCCGTCAAGTGACATAAATCATACAGTATTTTTTTTAGTCTACATTTTTACTATGACCCAGGTTTAAATGAATTGGGGACAATATCGAAATTATGGTCCAAAACGAGAGTCTTAAATTTTCCTTTTACCATAGTGCAGGGTACTGTGAAAAAGCAAGGTAGCATAACATCTTAAATTATCTCCCATTATTATGCAGAAGAGGGATGAGTAGGAAAGAAGAGAGAGAAAAGTATATGAGGAATTTATGAAATCCCATCCAAATTCTGCAGCTCACTTAGGAGGCTGAATTCAACACCCCTGCTGTGGGAAACACACACATACCTGAGTCACTACTTCAAACTCTAGGTGTTTCTACACTTGGAAGAGTTGCTGGTTGCTTCTTTGCACAACTATTTCTGTCCAAGAACAGTGTGCTCTTCTTAATCTGGATACTTCAAACTATTTGACAAAATATTTAATTGAATGCGACAGGGAATTTAATGAGCGCTGCACACTGTGGACCTTCCCTTTCTCCTCGATGAGGTGGCACAGAAGCACCCGTTGCACGTACTGTCCAGGTGCCCAAACCTTGAATCCTGCTTTAGCACATCAAGAATCTGAAGCTGCAGAAAGCTACTTCAAACCCAGCCAGCTTAGCTCTTGGGAGTTTTTTCAGCGCAAGATCTAACAACAATGTAGAATTACAACAGGCTGCAGGAATTTCTGAACAACTGGTGGTTCTGCTTTTCTTCTTTTGCAGTTTAAAACTGGTGGGCACAGCAAGGGGCCACAGCAGAAGCCACCAGCTGTGGGAAATCCTATGCAAAGTCCTGGGCAAGCAGAATATGCTAAAGGGTGGAAAGATTCTTTTTCCTAAGATTTAGTTTGGTGGAAGTTTGGAGGATTAACAAATTTTGTGTACATCAAAAACTGCACAGATATACAAGAGCCTTGCTGAGATGTGATCTCATTTTAACCCACCCTGCTTTAAGTAAAGAGATCTAAGTGGAGGGAAAAAAAAAAAAAAAAAAAAAAAAAAAAAAGGTTCTTAGTCACTTCTTAATTAGAAAAAGAAGAGTGTCAATGTCAATAATTGGCTGAAAACATTTGATCTGGGGAAATAGGAACAACCCAAATTGCAAAAAAGGACACTACCTGCAAGCCCAATGTGAGTCACAGACTGATGTCTTTTACTCTTCTGTAGTTTAGCAGGTAGGAAGGCAGCATTCTAGCTGAATTTCAGCATATCAACTGATTTTTTTAACGTGAACTCTAATTGAAGTGCTTAGCTTCCTTTCATAATGTAGAAGATGAAAAGTAGATATACTTTCCTCCCCAAACCATCTTTTTGCTTTCAGTGTGTTGGGTTTTCCTGGACCAATTTTTCCACAGTCTTGCACTCACAATGTCTTTTAATTTACTACAATATATTTGTATTTATTTCCAAATAAATTCAAAAATAAACATTATTTTTCTTGAGAAAACCCCGAATCTTGAGTAGCTTTCCTGGACAGATTGTAAAAAAATCAATTAGAAAATTTCCTCTTTGTCATTCTTTTGTCACATGTCCAAAAGGCAGCAAGGACAAGATTTTCAAAAATGTTCATGTGACTGAGAGATCTAAGGCTCATTGATTTAGGGTCCTTTGAAAGTGTCTCTCCTATTTAGAATGAATGCAGCTTTTAAAGCTGATGAACTCTTTCAGTCCTCAGCGATTGCAGATGCTATAGGAATCCTGTGTTCTATTACAAGTTTGAGACATTTGTGTCAATACTTCAGGATATATTTACAAATCAGTTTTAAGCACCTCACTTGGAAATTTGTGGCTTATTTAGCCAAATAATTATTCTACAGCTGAAAAATAAAACATGCTAAAACCAGTCCAAAGAGCAACTCATCTCACACACCAACTCACAGATACCAAGCCAACACTGAAAAAAATAAAACCTCATAAAAAAGAATGATAAAATTTGTAGGGATTTACTAGGTCACACAAATCATCTGCCTGCAAATCAAAGACCAACCATTACTATCAGGTCATCATTGCTGTGAACTGTCTAACTTTGGCTGCCTTGGAAGATTTTGCTGTCACCCCTCCTAAAGAGGCCATTGCCCTTCTAAGATAAGATGATATTTTAAAATTATACTGTGGTAGATAACTATATTGTCATACTTTTCGGGAAAAAAAAAATGATGCTATTTTTCTGTTATAAAGAGAATGAATATACTATGTCGTACTTTCTACAATGATTTAATTTAAAAATGCAGTTTTGAAATTAAATCCCTTGACAGTGGGAAGTACTTCCCTTTGGTGTAAACCTGTTCGTTTTCCCCTCATCCGTAGCCTGACATTCGTGTATAAATACGGCCCAGTATGGCAATTATTAGTTTCATAATGTATTACAATTTCTAGTTATATGTGCCCCACTTGGACTGGCTTGTAATAAAGCTAGAAAGCATTTTAGATTTTCTTTTTACATTTTTGGCAGCAGTGTGTTTAAACATTGTGACTCAGAGCACCAAGGGATCAATAAAAACACGTTTATCTCTCCAGTTCCTTAAAATGAACTCTAATCCTACTTTCTGCATTTCCTGTTTGCAAGAGGGTGGGAAGAGATTCCTAGGCAACAGTGAAAGAATAATCCCACAATTTTTCAAAAAAATTCTTGATTATGGATAGAGAAAAATCAAGCTTTTATGGCATTTTCAATAGCTGTAAAAAGACAATTCTGTTTGAGTTGCTAGAGATGTAGTTCTAGAGTTTGAATTAATTTCTCATAAATTATCATATGTAAAGAAAATTATTTTCCACAAGATAAAAAAATAGAAAACTACAAAACACATTGCTAAGAAAAAAAAAAAAAAACTGACTATCTGCTGACTATTGTAATCTTCCTCGGTTTTTTGGGAGATAAAAATGAAGCTAATTTCACTCGAACCTGGAGATTCCTTCAAAACCATTTGTGTTGGAAAGACGGTGAGGATTAGGATTATCAGGCATTCAGGTGTTACGGTGAAGTAGGGCAGTAAGAGGCATTCTGCTCATAGAAATATGCTATGAAACAGAAACTGTATGTTTTGACCTTTCCTCCAAAAACTCTGTCTCAAATAGTTTGTGAAGATATAACTCTACTACAATGACAAAATATTTTCCAAATGAACGGGAAGAGAAACTATCCTTGAGCAAGGACTGTGGCACAGAGGAATTGGGATATGCCCCCAGAATCTTGATCATGACTGGCAATAGATCATAACTTAATTTGACATGTTGGTTGGATCAATTTACACACAAGTTTTAATCATGCAAGCCATCACCCCATGGGATAGCAAAGAGGATATCCTTTTTGATATAAGACTAACTTCCAAGTCCCTAGAAGCAAGCATGGTAATTAAAAGCAATGGATTAGCCTCTGGCTGGATACACGAACCCATCATGATTCTATTATTAATTTGTACCTTCAGCAACGCTGCCCCAGATTGATCTGGAGTCAGGAGGTCAGCCTGAATTTGCTAAGTGGAAACACAGTGGTCTTTGCCTTGCAAGTGGCAGCTCCTTCCCACCTCTTTTAATCCTCCACAAGTTGAATTTACTCAGACGATGCACCTGAGTACCCAATGATTTCAGCATCATAGCTTCTAACCTCCTTCACTCAGTAACTCAGCAGTCTCCACAAAAGGAGTTTTTGAGAATTAGCTGATATGACCTTTAAAATAAAGTTCAGAGTAGTGAATTACAGAAATTCTGGAGTAAACGAAGTAGCAATAAATTTATCATTTCAGAGTAGAGCTGAACAAGTACATTGTAATGAACTATTGATTTGCTTCTGTTTTTCTGCCCGTGGAATAGCCTTTAGAAGATCAGACTGTAAACAGATATACTGCATTCTAAATTTTTAAATATCATTATTTGATTTTTCATGTGTGTGCAAACGCTTGACTTTCAATTGTTAATGAGTTCTTTGGATGTTCAATATCTGGCAGTCTAGTTCTTAAGATTAACTGAGATACTAAGAAGTCATATAGCATGTTTTCCTTCACCCGGTTGGATGAGTCCACAGCCCCTTCCAAAACAAATATTCACATACGCAAATGGAAAAACAAATCAGATTATTAAAGTCTATTTACTTAACGTGTCAAATGCTCAAGGAAGCTAAAGACAAAGTGACATTTGAAGGAAACAACCATAAAAATATTTATTTGAATATTTTTTCTCCATTCATCCAGCCTCAAGTACAGCGGCAGAGAGGTAAAAAAGGTACTGCTGACAAAATGTATTTGTGAATGTAAGAAATATCCGTTATACAAACAAACCAAACTCAGATCTGTTGGACTGGATGGTCACTATATAAAATCAGCATGAAATTATTGTTCACTACAAAATTTCCAAAGAAAGACACAAGACATGGCAAGAACACTGACCTTTACATCAGGGGTGGAAGAAAACAAAACAAAACAAAACAAAACAAAACAAAACAAAACAAACCAAGCAGGTGAGTTAGTTGTAGATTATTCCAGCCAAGGAATGAAGAGATGTCAGATCTATAGGAAGGCAGAAACAGGTCTGAGATCCAGACAACAAGATTGAAAGAGCTTAGGACAGATCTGATCCCAAGTTTACGCTACTGTAACTAGAAACAGAATCTGTCCCAGTACTTTGTGGAAGGATGCCCAGAAAATTCTTGGCATCTTGAGTTAAAGCTGTAGGTGGTTAACAGGAAGATTAAGGTCAAACAAGGAGACCCTTAGTTGGCCTTGGTTCCATCAGATAAGACAGCCCACCAGGCAAATGGCAGTCAGATTTCAAGATTTAAAGGGCTACTCTTCACTGGAGTTCAAGACTCTGTCAAGCAGAATGTAACATTTCTAGAATAAGATTAGTTTCTCCAAATACTGACGTTTAATCATTCTTTATTAATGTGCCAAGCTATTGAATTAAAAGCAGTGTTCCCATCATAAATTGAATTCTCTTTCATTCCCACTGTGCCAGGCACATGTAATATATATCACATGGGTGAAGCCCGAAAGAGGAGTGTTTATTTAAGTTATATCTTCCCCATAGTTTGAGTTTGTTTGCAATCTGCAGTTGAGCAACGACATTGAAGTGCTGAGAATATGTTGGTGGGCTGGTCAAGAGCCACCTCAGAGGAGATAAATCAGTAGCACAGACAAATGAGCTTTTGTGAATATTTTTCCCAAGTCTTCTACAACATACGTTCTGGATCCTCATTCTTTCACTACAAGAAGGAAAAAAATAAAAAAGAAAAGTGCCTAGTTCAAATAACTAACTGAAAATCTCACCAAAAACCCCAAGAATCTGTATATTTCACATATATCTGCAAGTCAAATTAAGGCCTAGGCTTTCCCATAGTCCTGTTAACCTGTGTAAAAACTGCAGACTTCATGGCTGAATTTGCTTCAAATGGACAGTATGACACTGTTAAATTTCATAGCTATTTCATGAGTTAATTCTTCCCAAAAACATATGACACAGTATTAAATTACTGTCCTACATAATATATTCTGGCTGCCAATCAAGTCTTCGGAGAAGGAAATATACTATTATTATTTTCCTTTTGCAGATGCCAGATCCCAGATTACTGGCTTATATTCAGCTGCTTTTTTGTTACTCCCATTAAGCACCTTGCCCAAGAACACTTTGGAGTACTACCAGCCTTGGGATTATAAGAATCTAGCCTCTACTCAGTGATTTCCTTTCTCTAGGTCTTAAAATCACCGAAGACAGAGTCCTTTATGAATATTCATCTCACAGGTGAAGATTCCTGGGAGCTACCGACAGAGTCAACTACATACCACGCGTATAAATGCAACATAAGGATGCCTCTACCCCAGCTGATGTTTGATCCTCTCTCACATATAACCATAACCTCATCCAGAAGCAGTCTGAGGTCAGCATAAACCAAGTCCTGTCCTGCATCTATCTTTTGCCATGTCAGACTAAGAGACAGCTCCTAATGCAGCTCATTGGCCTCAGGAAGGTAGCACTGAAATGTTACTGCTCTCTGACGTGCTGTAAAGCCAGCAATCATCTCCAGGTCTTTGCAATGGGTCATCTGTCTGCTCCTTCCACCCACTTCAATAGTGCCTTTCGCAAGTATTTAAGAATCCCAACAATTGGACGCACCAAATAGTCACACTCACTCTATACATAATTTTAGGCAATTAAACAGGAGCCTGCTCACCTGTGCAGTCCCTTAAGGGCTAATAATTTTTCTACTTGCTAACAAATCCTGCCTCCTAGATGAACCAGTGAGTAGAGGCACTGGAGCGGCTGTGCCGTTCCGAATCAAAAGCCAGCTTGCATTCTCGCAGCTGGGAGCATGGGTACAGATAGCACATGATAGTCAGCACTGACACTGGAGAGAGGCCCATTCTCTGTGGATAAAACATCCTTTGTATCGCCACATATACTTCTTCTGCAACATAATGAAGCGATCACTTGAAGAAGTTATAATACTGTCACATGTTAATGCTTCCTCTTCGCAGAAGACAAAGCACAGAGCCCAACTGTTGCACGCTGCAACGAAGCCCAGATATTTATTTGTCACGATAATTGCATTTTTATTATGGAATCGCTTTATTCTGGAAACTATTTTCTTATATCAGACTATGCAGGAGATAGATTTTGCCATTGTCTCTGACAGACACTTGTTTTGGGGAAGAGGTTTGATGGATCTGTTGATTCTACAATTTTATTTATGATCACTCTGGCTGTCACACCAGAAGGACTCTTTTAAAAATATCACCATAATTCAAAAAAACATTTATCTGCAGATAGAATATGTTTTGTCAAAGTGTTAAACACTTTGAAAGGGGAATGAAATATTCACTGGGTAAATACAAGGTCACTGGCACAAAAAGACCACATAGAAAGGGGAAACACAGGGGAAAAGAAAAAAAATCAGTATTGACACATACATATATTAAAGTATATACAAGGTTATTTACAAATAAATCTCTTCTTTCAGGATAAATTTGAATAGTACGTAATATTTGGTTAGAAAGGTGGTTTTATTGTCACCTGTCCTGTAGAACTGCATGTAAGCAGACCTTCCAGAAGGAAATACTTGATCACCTCTGTAAGCATTAATACTGTTTAAAATATTTCTAAATACAACAGCACGACAATAATTTAAGGAAAAAATGTTAATAAGATTTATCTTCTACAAAACTCTCAAGAACTCTAATCAGTTAACAAATATCATATTTTAAAACCTAGTAGTAAAACAAATAAACAAACAGACAAACTTGGGCTCAAAGAATTTTTGTTATCAGTCTAATTCTTCAAAAAAGACATAGCGAGCAATGCCGTTTTGCTTTCCAAAGGAAAGGAATCTCTTTTATGATATTTGAAAAATGTCTTTCTCTGACTGTTAAGTTTTGGTCCAATTTAGCTAGGCAGTCAAAATCCTCAGGGAAGACTGGATCCTGAGCCTAAATGAACTCTTAAACATTCTCTTTTCAAAGATAAACATACACTCCATAAACTTTTCATTGTTCTGAACATCTGTTTAGACTCATGAATAGCTTTTCAGCCAAGTCCAGCAATAAGGAAGTTGGCTTAATATGTGCATCAGTTCTTTCCTTCTTGCAAGCAGCAAAATGTTATTTCTACAGTCAGTATGATGTACCATAAAGAATAACAATAACTTAGTCTTGCACGGAAAAACTCACCAATCCCCAAAACAGTAAAAACAAGAGCTTATTTACTCTCTGTTTCCCCCAGCTTATATATACATACATACATATATATATATGTGTAAATCCAACCATACAGGGTCTGAAAGCAGGTCGATCACTCCCTATGTTTCTTCTGAATGAGCCAATGTATTATAGTCTTTGCTAGTTTTCTGTCTCAATGAAAAAAAACAAACAACTAGTTTTCTGTCTCAGTGAAAAAACAAACAAATAAACAAACAAACAAACAAAAAAAAAAACTATCAGGCAAAGGAGAACTGCAACAAAAAGCCCTAAGAAAATTATCATTCCAGAATATCTTTTAGGTGAGAATGTAGCTACTTGCATTGAAGACCACCCAGCTATGTTTGAGGCTATATATCAGAATACTGGTTTTGCCACTGACCCAAAGATACTCACCCACTAGGCTTTGGGCCCCTGGTTATATACAGGCTACTTTTAAAGGCTCTGCAAATGGTGATCAAGAAACATAAGGCTACCATCACACCCTCTTTGATTCCCTCTTCAGGAAGCGTGCAGCTTGAAAACAACCACATTGTGTCACAGAGCAAGGCAGCTCCTCCTTTTTCTTTCTACATTTTGCCAGAAATGTACATAAATTAGCCTTTTCTTCAAGAGTCTGACACGACGTCTGGATTGCTGATATATGTAATTCACAGCAGACCCTATGTTACTGCATCATCAATCATCTGTTTCAAAACAATCAGAGCCTGGGCATTGCCTTGAAATGTATGTGCCAGGAATCTGATACATCTTGCTCAAACCAGGAAAGGAGATTAAACAGGTCATCATAGTGCTTCTGTGGATCCTAATTTGAGAGCTTCAATCTTTCTACAAAGTTCAAGAGCATGATTTAGATCTGTCCTCAGAGCCACCCAGTCGTCTACTACCTAGATTGTCCATGAGTTAGAACACGAGCTCAAAAACACTGAGACGTAAGGACTTGAGAAATCTAGTGACCAGTGTCTTTCACAACGCGGTTGTCCCCCTTTTAAAGAAGAGACAAGGCAGAGCAGGTAACACAGATGTGAATATGACAAAGGAAAACCAAACGTAAAGAAAACAAACTGCACATGTTCCACGTTAAGCAAGAGAATGAAAAGCGAAAACATTTTTTGTTTGGTTGGTTAATAATGATTGGCTGAAGGACAGGGTTTGTAAGGGCCTGATCAGATAACACGGCTTAACAACGGTTTTTATAACTGTGGGATGGAAAACAATGGGACAGTAGGAAACACATGTTTGATTTAACCTTCATAAAGTTGTCAAGTAGGTTCATCAGTTACAATATTTCTCTTCTGACCTTGGATGAACTCAGTATCTGATGACACATTATCTTTTCTTCAAAATTCGTTAAGAACTGAGCTCAGGGAAATGCTGAGCCTGGCCAAGAGGCAAAGAATTGAGAGCCATTTGAGGACCAGTTGCATGCCCCCAAAGAATGAACCAAAAGTGTAAATTTAACCTAGTTAAAGATGTTATTGTTTCTCTGCTGGATATAGTATGGAGCAAAAAAGAACCTCTGAGAGAACACCTACAATTTATTCAATGCTGTGCCCGACCCTCGGATTAACATTTTAGCTTTCTGTTGTTGGTAATCTCTCAGCTAGAAAGTTTGTTCCTGAGAAATGTAAAATGGAAGTTTCATTGCTTGAATAAAATATATCTTCTAGCCCTGAGACCACAAAGCAGAGCATTGTGTGCCAGACTAGTGTGTAGCTGGGTGCAGTTCTTTCATGATTTTTTTTTAAACTCTGCTTTTAGTTTGGGAATGGCTATTTCTGTCCCTCATATAGATAAATAAATGCCACCATTCAGGTGAAATCCCTAGCAGCTCAAGGGTTGATCATCCCAGGTTTTCCATAAGATTCTGGGACTGAGGTAAAGCGTAGGATTTAATGGACTTTTGTGGGCACCTGAATATTATTTCCAATACTTCTGGCTGATACGTGAGCTTTCCTCACCATCCCATGCTATACGGCAAAGTTTATCAATTTGAAGCTCAATCACTCCAGACCATCTGTAAGGAGTGGCCTTCCTTAACATTCTGTCAAATGAAAAAAGAAATTTTAAAAAGCACCTAAGTGCCTGATGGTTCTTCAGAGAGTTTAGTTTGGGTTTGTTTTGTTTGGGGTTTTTTTAACGTTATATAGGACCATAGACAACAAATAATAAAAGCTGATTTGCTCAGGGGCTTGACTATATTTGAGATGCCAGCTACTCTGAGTAGAAGAGGCAGAACTGGGTTTTATTTAAGGAAGACATGTTTTGTTTTCCTTATGCTTTTGAAGCATTACACTTACAACAAACAGAAATTTCCTCACTGAATATGTCTGTCACTGGGCCACTTTCACCCAAATATAGGACTATCAAAGATCCATCTCTTCAAAAATTAATCCTCCCAGAACCTTTAAATTTCACACGGAAAGAAGTCAGATGACCATCTACTGACTTCTATGTAAGCAATTTTGTCTACTTTACAAACCTCCTTTTCCAAGATCTCCAGGGGAATGATTTAAAGAGCTCAGCTTCATGTGCTCTAATAGCACAAGAATAGAAAATGTTTCACCTATTTATCTTACTGATTGTCTCAGAGAGTGGAGTTCACAATGGCATGCTCAAGATAGAGTTCAGTGAATCACTTGTCGCAAAATAGTTATTTTCCCTGGAAATAATTATTCTCTAGAAATAGTTGTCCTCCCTAAAAAAACACTCAAAAATTTCATACTCATATTCAAAAATAATTTTCAAAATTATTTTTCTTTTGCTCCTGAAAATATTCTCTATCTGAAATGTAACCTTTTTCCATTGGAAAACGAGGTCACATAGTACTGTATGAGTCACACACCTGAAGGAATAAGCTTGTGCCCTTTTCAACACGAGCTCTCAACCATCACAAATACAACTTTTGCTTTCTAAGCTTGCGATTGTTACTTGACCTTTGCTAGATCTGTAAAAATTCTTGCCAGTTAGATTCTTAGCAAATACTCTCAAACAGCTAAAGAGTGACACAAACACTGCCAAGGTGAGCATGTTTCAAAACAAAAAAGAGATATTTGTATAGTGTGTCCTTCAAGCTTTTCTTTTTAATCACCTGATACAGAATCATTGTCCCTGCCTTGCACATCTGGCTGTAAATCATTCATGCATTGTGATACATGCTCTGGCTTGGTACCATGCCATCGCATTCAGTGACCACTGCCAGACCACTGCTATGCTTCCAAAAGAATACTTCTTGTTCCCATACGCATCCTACAGTTCAAGCAGCATATGTTCTCCTACGGAGAGGTCACCTCTCTCTACACCCATGAGCTGCAGCTGCAGATGGCAAAAATATTTCAGCAGTTCGTTCCCAGAGCAGACCTGACAAGGGCTGGAGAAGAGTATTTGCCGTGGGAAGCCTTCAACTGTGGCTGTGCCTTCCTCCTTGTAAAAGAGCTTTCAACTAAGAGTTATCCTCCTCAGAGCACAGCACGGGATCCATCATTGGCTGAGCTGTCTGGGCTCATCAGACACGTCCTGGGAGGTCCTCTGTACATGACTAGGCCCTCTGCACAGATGCAGTGCCCACCCTTCCAATTCTCCTTAGCCAGCCCCACACATCATTTATCACCACCCTCTTTTAACTTATTATTCTTTTTTTTTTTTTTTTCCAATGAGTAGAGAAGAAACTGAATTCTCCAAACTGTGAAAATATGGGGTTTAGATGACTGTTTTGGAGGAAATGGGAAAAGAACCCAGAAACAGGGCCCTTTACTGTCTTTGATATGAAACTTGTTATTTTTCTGTTCAACAGCACATGAAAAAATCTAAGTTCATCATACTTTCTTATTTTCTCAAGCTTTGAGAACTTCAGTGAGGGATTTCTAAACCCAGAAGAATCTGTTTTTTGGTTTATGCCATATGTGACAGACATGCTATGCAGCTGACATTAATGTATAACTAGTACTAACATTTTGCCCTTAATGTTATCATTACAACACTAAAAGTCCTATCACTTGGTACACCGCAGTTAACTCAGGAGATACAGCTATGATAGCGTTATTACCAAATGGACTTACAATTGTCGGTTTTAAAGTTCACTCGAATCTCACATTAACCATTTGCTTGAAATACAGCCAAGTGAAGATGTGTTTCATCCCCCTGGTTTCCAGAAAGCTATCAGCTGTTTCCTACAAATGGTTCTGCTGTGTCCCAGACTGAAGGTCCATATATTCAGTATCTTCTCTCCAAGAGCTGTTGGCAGCAGATATTTACAGAACAACATAGGAGCAGAGCACATAAAAGG
The DNA here is from genome assembly GCF_000699245.1 of Pterocles gutturalis. Lineage (NCBI taxonomy): Eukaryota > Metazoa > Chordata > Aves > Pterocliformes > Pteroclidae > Pterocles > Pterocles gutturalis. Next base: position 78,579 of record NW_010108465.1, on the reverse strand, counting down.
GTTCTTCTTATGTTGTAATCCACAGCTAGGGATTACCACAGCTATCTTTCTATGTCGTAATTCTAACTATCAGGAGGAGTGTCTGACATGAAGCTTGCGTCTAAATAATTGTGTGGAATAACCACAAACAGACTTATTCTTCATTAATTTATCCAGATCCTTTCCAGTTCTAATGTTTTGACCTGCAAAATGTCTCTCAGGGATTTTTACAATTTAATATGCATCATAAAGATTTCCTTTTGTTTGCTCTAAACCTGCTGCAGGATAGTTTCGCTGAGACCCACTAGTTCTTCCGCAGTGAAAAATGATGACTGATCATTCCTTGTTCACATTTTTCACATCATTCGTGTATTAGCAAGCCTGCAACATACCCCTCCCCAGCATTGCTTGCTGCAGTTTATGAAAACCCAATTTCATTTGCTTTTATATGCTTGTTTTATATCCTTCTATACAAGATTGTTATTATATTCTGCTTCCTACACTTTGTTTTTTCTTTTTATCAAGGGATGTTGCAGAAGAATTCAGTCCAAGTAAGGTGAAGAGCGAGTCTTGCAAAATCTCCAGCATTATTTGTTCCAAAACTATCTCAAAGTTTATTCCATCACCTCACATCAACTCCCTAGGAACTGGAAACCACACCCTCTACAACAAGAGGGAGGGAAAGATTAATTGTTATATGGGATATCCTAGAAGGTCTGCATCATGCTAACAGATGCAGAAAAAAATTTCCATGCCCAGGCTCTCTTCCTTCACTCCTGAAAAGTCCTGAAATGTCCTGTAGCTAATTCCATCTTCTGGCTCAGGAGCAGCACTGTGGGCCTGAGAGGAAGAGGAGTGCCCTGTATGGAACCTGGATACACAGAAACAGAATTATTCATAATAATTATAACTCTTATGGCTTGTAGTATAAAAGATAAGGACAGGAAAAGCAGAATAATCAGAAATACAGGCAGAGAGCGTGTCACAGCTTTTCTTCTTGAAGTTCATTTCCACTGTGTGTCTGAATGGAGGAAGACTTGCACACCGGACTTGGCAAATTGTTTCAGCATTTTACATGGCAGAACAAAGCAACACGAGTTTTTCCCCTAATGATTCAGGTAAATCACCCTCTCTTAATCCCAGCCTGATGCTCCTAGGTATGCTAAGGGCAAGTACACACTAACACTGCTGGCCTTTTCAGGATTCCAGTATCTCAGACTCTACTCCCTGTGGTCACACTTGCCAATCTTTACATATTTTGCTGTCTTCAGGCTTTCTTTAAAAGAACCCCTCACCACACCCCTCCATGACACTCACTTTTCTTGCTGCTCAGTGACGCAGTTCCTTATCTCCGGGACAGAAAAAGCTGAAGTCAGCACATCAGGCCCGTGAATAATGTGATATTGGCAGGACAATATCGTCTTGGCTCATCAGGAGTTGGAGTACACTGCGAAGCCTCACCTAGAGCGCTAGTTTCTGCTGCTTCCTCATTTATTTTGGGAGTGCTGTTTTCTGCATTTCCCCCTCACTTTATAGCTGTATTTAACTTAATTTTCCCCCAGGAGCGGTAGAAGTATATTTAACAAAATTGAATGTCTTATGTTATTTCACATGAAATCAAGTGTATGGTTTTACATTTATGTCAAATAGTTAAGTAATACACTGAAGGAAGTATCTGAAGTTCTATTATTTTATTTAAAAGAAGCAGAAAAATCTTGATTACATTAATAAGCCTAACTAGTTTGGCCAAAATATGAGCCTCATGGAAAGGGCTGAGGACAGAATAAGATCAATAAATTGTCATGGAGAAGTTAAAATTGTCTCAGGGTCAAATACATCTAAAATCACTGTCTGTATCATATCCACTTTTCTGAAAATCTGTTCCACCTTTTGCATTCCTTTCATTTTTATATCTGCTGCCCTCTAATTTCTTGGGGGGAGGAAAAAAAATACCACCCTTTACAGTTAAATTCAGTCACTAAAAGAATACACAACTATATACAGAAGAGAACAATAAAGGCATTCTCCACCACTACTATACTGCCATCCAAAAGGGAGATATAGCAAGTACACATCCTAGACCGTAGTTCATCTGCCCTTTTTTTCTCTATGTACCCCCCTGGTGAAACCACTGTGATATACGATACTGGTTTAGGTCTACTGCAGAACAGCAAGACTTCAAGAAAGATTTCTGTAGCAACAGAATGGTGACCTGCTGTGGCATGAAGGTGCTGGTTGTTTCATTGCCACAAGAGAGAGACAAGCACCAGATGGAGGTTTCTCATCCAAAGGAAGTGAAATGGCATTTGGGAGGGTCAGTGAAATCTGCACAAATCGATCAAGTTGGTAAGAGGAAGCTGAAGCTTAGTAGAATAAACAAAGAGTATGTAGGGGGTGGAACCAAAGCCAGGCATGATCATAGAATAGAATCCTAGTATCATGAAGGTTGGAAAAGACCTCAAGGATCATTAAGTCCAACCGTCATGTGGCAGACTGCCCTAGTGTCCCTGCTGTGGACCAGAGGAAGGAGAGTGGTGTTGGAGGTGAAGGCTCCGGGAAGCAAGTGGGACATGACCACAGCATCAACAAGCATTTTAAAGAAAGGGGGAAGTTGTCATTTAGGTTTTGGTAGGTGGTTTTTTTTGTTTTTTTTTCCTCAAAGTGAAAAAAAATGGGGAAAAAAGTTTTAGCAGGTATAGAGTAGAAAAAAGAGAATGGTTTGGTTTATGATGACTCAGTGTCTGTGCTTCTGAATAACCTTGTGCCAGCTCCTCTTAGAGGAAAAGTAGAACAGGCAACATAATTCTTCCATTTAATGCGGACAGTTAATTCACATGGGCAGTCCGTTGAATCTGACAGGAGATGTGGCTGCTGTCAGCAAAAGATGGTATGTGAAGCTATGGAAGCACCATAAGAGGGGACTCCATTGAAATGGAGAGAGGAATGGGAAAGGATGTCCAAAGGCCCAATAAAAAGTGAGACTGGAGAGAGCATCATAAGATATTGTATCAAAAATGTAGAATTACTGGTCTTGCAAAAACTTCCTAAGGTCAGGGAGATGTCACATGGGACTGGACTAGAAGGTATGAGCTTCTTAGACAATATCTGCTGTCACAGATCTGCTGAGAAACGTTCGTGTGTAAATGAGAGTCTTTTCATTAGCTCACTTAGTTTTTCACCCTGCTTACAAAACAGAACCATTGAAAATCACAGGGTAATCCAGGAGGTTTTTCCCTCTTTATCCTTACATATTGACCATATGTATGAAGTGTTGGATCGTGGCTACCCCATCTCAGTATCAATAAACCAAGGAACTGGCAACGTTAGCGTTCAAGTAGCAGGATGTACTACATTTGTATGCAAACATATGTGAGGAAGGACATTATCTCAGAGGGAAAAGTTTACAAATATAGTCTGCTCACCACAGCTGAAAGAGTTTGGACTGAGATGAGAGTGAAAATAGTGAAAAAACAACAGTCATAAGGAACAGTTATGCATCTCCAGGGCAGGATTAGAAGGCAGAACAGGAAGCATTTATGCATGAAAAAAAGGAGACTTGTAAAAACGCCCAGACATTGATCATGGGGATTTCAATTATGCTGACATTTACTGGAACACAAGTGACAAGTAAAAGCATGTTCTCAAAACACTCAAGGCTGCTGCCATATGGAGCTTTCCGCAAAGTCAACCAAACGGCAGCTTCTAAGCAAAGCTGAGTTCTGGGCTCTGTCTGCAAGGTGGCGTGAGAAGGTGTCTGGGCTGGCTCCAGATGAATGAATTCAGCTCCTGGAAGCACTACAGTTTGCAGCCACGCAGCAGTCCAACCGAGCTTATTACCCAGCAGCTTTAGCAGCACCTAGATTTTCAGTAGTTTTTGGAGATTTGCTTGCAATTAGTGCCCACATTTGGGTGTATTTCACAGCACCGTAAATGAGAGGAACAAGTAAAATGAGAGGAAAAGCAAGAAGGACACTTCAAAATATTTTCAGTTAACTGGGGTAGGCAGGAACTTCAAAATCCCTCAGGTCAGTGAAAGAGGCTGATCAGTTGAAGAAGAGTCACTGAAATTATAGCATTCACTTATCCTTGCCATATTCATCAGTGATCAGTGTCACTGAATATCCTCTACTTAGAGTGCTCACAAAATGACTTCTAAGAAAAAGAAAAAAAAAAAAAAAAAAAAGGTAAGTGTTCCCAGAGAACACTGAAAGGATTGTTCAAAGAGAGTAATCATTGGCCTTGCTCCTGTGAGTACTTTCTACCTAGCTTGGTCCTGAAAATTTCAAGAGATAATTCTGCAACTCTTTTACCAGTGCTCTTTACTGCTTTATCAGTGAAGGGTTCTCCCGTTAAGATCAGAGCACAGGTTGGCGAATGGGGTGGAATCAAAACAAACATACAGCTAACTCTCCATATTTTATTGCAATGAGGCTACTCATTCTTTTAAGCACTCTACTAAGGAGGATCAAGCCAAAAATTTGGAACAAAGTCAAAAAAGAGAACATTTATTCTTTTCATTTGTTTTCATTTTTCAGGTTTGTACCTACACGATCAGGGGGAAGCAAAGAAACCTCTTCTTACAGCCTCCGACTCTCAGTGTACAGCTAGCTCTTTTCCATTTGTCCTTCTGCGTATTTTCCTTCCCTACGGCAAGTGTTTGCATAGGACTAACTTGTACCAACAATTATATTTAAATATTTAAAAATATTTATCAAGTGGAAAGTAAGCCCCACCTTAGAAAAACTTAATGGTAGCACCAAGGGGGGAAGAAAAAAAAAAAAAAAAAAGGGGTTTTGTTTTTCTGTAAGTCCCAAGGGCAGAACTGGTGTTAAGGGAAGAGATTGACAAGTGCTGCAGAGCAGGAAGAGCATTTCGGGGCTGTGCATTTCTCTCATGCAGTCTGCTTCCTAGGTAGAAAGAGGGAGGCTAAGAGCACAAGCAAGAGAGTCCCTTCTCCCAAACAACTCTAGTTACTTGGATGCTGAAAAAGGCCAAAGGGTAATTTTATCACTTAGGAAAACTAACCGAAGTTTACAGTTTTTTCAGCAACGTAAAGAGGGTCACTGAGAGGTTCAAGTAGGAAACACTAAGTATAGATGGTACTGAGATCCTGTGCTAACGGCAATAACACAAATAATTGAACTTGGGCTGTGTGTTTCATCTCTTCAGGGAAACACCACTTGAACTTTTCTAAACTTTGGAGACTACTCTTTGCCAAAAAATCTCATATTTAAATATCTCTGTCTATAATTTATTTCAGAAAGATGGAATGGACAAATACATACAAACCTGCATATGTGTACACGCACACCAAAACTTATGAACAACTATAACATAACACAAACCTGAAAGAATTAAGACAAATACAGATCAATGAGTTACAAAAAGGTTGTTGATCAAAGTGGGCTATTGATACATGACTATTGACTAAAGTAGTAAAGAGGAGAAATTACTTCTCAAGCTCAAGTTTGTATGAGAAGAAAATTAGTGTGATTACAAGGTATATATGGAAAAAAATGATCAACAGTGTCTAAAGGGATGGGAGAGAATGATCTGACGCAAAGATGCACCTCAGAGTGCAAACAAGGCAAGTGTTTCAGATCTCTTTATAATCAGCAAAAATAACACACTTACTAGACTAGAGTGGGTGTAAGCAAAAGAAAGCATCCACAAGACATGTGAGCACTTCATATGGGATTAGTTTCACAAAGCTATGGGTGTATCAACTAAAAGTTTTCAAGACCAGCTGGCCCACATAAAGAGAATCTAAGATTCATTAAAGGGCTGAGCAAATTATTTCAGAGTTACTCATATTCATGTGCAAAAAGTCCTGGAACACGGAAAATTCCAGAAGGATGGAAAATTACAAGTCTTTTACAGAAAGGGCACTGCAAAGCTCAATGTCACCTGGCACCAGTCCAAGGCATAGTAATGGAACGGACAACATAGGATTGTATTGACAGCAAATTAAAGCAAAACTAGCAGGTTTGAAAGATAATCTGGACCAGTCACTGATTTTATGGAAAAATGGTCACACAACAAACAAATCTGATTGCAATTTTTGAGGGAAAATTACATGCTTGTTTGATAAAAGCAGTTGTGCTTTTTTGCATTTAGACTTTTATAAAATAGAAGCCATTTGCCTTAGCAGTATTACTAAACAGAAACACCTCACCAGGGATATAGATTAACAAATAACTAAGATATGTATCAAAGAAATGTCATCATTGATTCGGGAAGAAAACACAGTGGCATTTCTCCAGGAGACCCAGCATTCATAATCATCAACAATTTGATAGACTCCATTTTGTTGATAAATATTACTGATGGGATAAGATGACTGATGAAATATCAAACTATGCAAAGATCTGAATGGTCATATAGAATATTTGGTATATTGATCCAGGGAAACATAACCATATATCACAGAATCACTGAATTCTGATCGATTGGAGGGCATGTCTGGAGGCCATCTCTACTCCAGCTTCCTGTCCAAAGCACAGCAATCTCCTACGTGAGGTCAGGTCAACTGTAGCTTTGTCTGGCCACTCCACCCCCTCCAAGGACAAAATCTGTTCCAGTGCTGCACAACCCTCTGAGTGAAAGACTCCTTCTTGATGCCACAGCTACTAAACCTCCCAAAATGCAGGTTTTGGCCTCTTTATATCATTGATGTCATCAATGAAAAGAGCTTGGTTCTGTCATCTTTGTAACCGCCTGCAAGTATCCGTAGGCAGCTGTTGGACTGCACCTTAGCTTCCTCCTGCCAGGTTCAGTAATCCCAGCTCCTTCAACCTCTCCAAGCAGGTCACTTGCCTTAGTCCTGACCATCTTGGTAGCCTTCTCCTGCCCAGACCTAACGTTGTGTGTTATTCTTTTGCCCCTGGTGTGGAAATGTATGCTTTTTATTGAAATCCACGACATTCCTGTTGACCCAGTCCTTAAGATTTTCTTGACTGAAGTTCTGCCATTCACCGTTCAACTCTCCAGATTTCATGCTGTGTTTAACCTTTTTTAAAATGTTTTCTTTAAATTTTCTAAGGAATCTTATCATCCTGTTGATAAAGTTATTCAATAATACAGGCTTCAGTATTTATCTTTGATGCACAGTATTTATCTACTCATTACTAGACATCAAATAGTCATCCAAACCCCAAATTCCAGTTTCAACCTGCCTAAAACAGTCCATTCATCCTGCCCACATGTTCCTCAGCTTCCACATGAGAATGTTAAGGGAGGCAGTATTGAAAGCCTTGCTGAAATCAAGATGAGTTTCATCTATTGGTCCCTGCTCATCAATATCAAAAGCAATATATTCATAGAAAACAGCCATGCTGGTCAAGCAGGTTTTTCCCTTGGTAAATTGGGTAGATAATTTCTGACTGCCTTTTTTGTCCCTTGTATGTTTGGAAATTAATTCAAATAGGACACACTCCACGATATGTTCACCCACATATAGTGCCCAAATCCACCTTAACTTTCTGAAAGATGGTTGTAGCATTCAGTATTTTCCATCATGGACCTCCTCCAGTTGACATGTTTTGTTCTGTTGTTGGGTTTTTTTTTTTTCCAAGTAATAGGAAACCACCTTGCAATCACAGACAAAAGAGTCAACACGAGAGAGAACTAAGTTCTAGACCACAAAGCATTTAGCTATAGTCAGACTTGCAAAAAAAAAGAAAAAGAAAAAAAAAAAGAAAAAAAAAAAACCAACAAACCACACACACCAAAACAAAACCAAACCATTATTTCTCTTGCTAAGGCAAAAAGGATGTATAAAAGGACAGCAGTGAAAAAGAAGAAAGAAAATATGATGCTATCTGTCTATGGAAGATTTTTGAAATGTTTGCTGGCATATATTATAAGTTTCTGCTACCCCTACTGTATTTTGAAAATACTGGAGAATGCGATAGAGATCCACAAAAATGACTGGGAATGGGAAAAAATGCCCTGCAGTCAAGAGTTTTAGTGTTTAGTTTATTTCAAAGATGGTGTAGAGAGTTTTGTGCTCTGTAATTACAGTACACATCGGCCTTTAGAAAGGGTGATCAACTTCTCTAAATTTCTATGAAAGGTGTAACAAGAGCTACTGGCTGAAAGCTTTTCTGGATGGCATTATTTAATCAAGTTCATGACACTTGGCTCAATATATTAGTGACTGGATTAAACATAAGGCATTCACAGATCAGGGAAGATGAAAGAATGGCTCCTTTTGCCCTTTTACTCTATGAATCTTAAATTTTATGGTAATACCAAAACTATTCTGAGAATGTTAAATATAATATAGCCAGTAAATCTATATCAGAATATCAAGTGTAGATCTTCTGATACTTCTCTCAGAATATCTGATCTTCAGAACAGAAAGCCAAATGCAGTGTAAAATAGAGGACCCTATAATAAATTAAAAGCATGTAATTTTTCATGTGTCAAGGTACTAGCACTGTGACTGAAGTACTGAAGAATTTCATCTAATACACAACTTAAAGACTTATGCCTTCAGATCAATGTGCAGCTGAAGACAAATCAGAAACAATGCTTTGTTGCATTACTGATTTTTTTTTATTTCCTCCCTAAGTTGTTTATGTGCTCAGCTGGCCAACCTGTGCTTATGTAGTTTTTGGATAGCATGCTAAATAGGGGATAAAAGTAAGAGAGAGAAAAGTGGGGAGTGGTGCCGGAACGCGATTCCTAGGGAGAGGGGTGGGGAGAGTATTAAAAAAATGCAAGAGAAGCAGGAGCTGAAGACACTGAGGTTAAATCACAATGTATAAAGAAGTAAGAAACACGGTTTCACTAACTTTGCTTTTCAAAGAATTCCTTGTTTTTATAAAGAGTAGAAGTGCCCGCTGTCACCCCAATGCCAGGTTAGCTTTTGAGCCACAAGTTTCAAATGCCCCTGCTCTTGCTTGGCATTGTTGGAAGGGATGGATAAAGGGGGAAGACTCAAACAGAAGGACAGGCATGTCTCTGTCCCCTGGCACACACAAAGAAAGGAGAGCAAGCCTATAGTGAGATGAGAACAGGGGAAGAGGCCAGGTCCGCTCAGCCAGCGAGACTGTGGGAATGATTCACGGACCGTCAGACGCCCATACGTTTAGAGCCTTTTCAAACCCTCCAGCTTTTTTTAGACCACAGATCCAATTTACATATGCAGTACAGTCCCCATTTAAAGAGTGGGAGGGAAAATCGAGACACACTGCTTTGTTTTCCTGCTTGCCTTGTACCAGTGAGATTTCCCTTGCAGTTAATTCCCATAGATAAACAAGAAGTGTCTTAAAAATTGGCATCTGATTGCTTTCAGATTAAAACCATGTTGTTGCTTCGGACATCTCGGTCCAGGAACAAGAAAACACTATCACAGTTTTACCACAATACTCTACCAGAAAGATGACACACAATTTAGAATCGATTCCCTAATAGCATAAGTATTGATAGATAATTGTAAAATGAAATTCTGTTAAAACAATCAGCAAGTGTATTTCTCAGTATTCATTTTCCCAGTGGATTATTTACCTGGCAACACTCCACTGCCAAATGTTTCTTTGCTTCTTGTGACTTAAACACAAAATAGGTGAGAAACAAATAACGTTCAACACCACGAGTGGTGCAAAGATGACACCGCTGTGAATAGTAAGCCTTGAAGCAGATTAGACATGGTCATGACTGTATTAAAGTTTTGTCAGTTGAATGTGCCACTGGACTCCAATCAAGGTGTCCAGTGCCAGAATTATCCGATCTAGCCTCCAGTTGCCAACCAAGAAGTATGCAGGTCTCCTCTAGTTTCCTCTCTCTTACCTGCCACACCTATGCAGATATCTCACGTAGCTTTGGCACTCAATGCACAATGAGATACCCTGTGTGTAGGAAGATGAACGAAGACCAATTGCAACAATTAGGGCACTCAAACAGCATTATTTCCCTATCCCAATTCAGTGGTATAGAAGCACCATTGAAAAAAATATAAAGGTACTCATCCTTCGCATTCCTTGTGAAAAGAGACAAACTCCTATTAAAAAAAACAAAAAAAAAAAAAATTGAGGATGACCCAGGCAAGGATAAGGAGGAGACATGCTTATACCCACAAACACTCACACACCTCAAATTGTGGCACAATACTATGTGTTGCCTGATCCTTTCTAATAGCCAAAGTAGTAAAGGAAGTTCTGGTCTGCACGTGAAAGTAATCCTATCGCACAAAAGAGAGAAATCACATACTTTTCTTCATTTACTAGGAACTCCTAAACTTCTAAGTATATTATCAGTGGAATACTTCACAATGATTTTAACATGTTATTTGAACATATTATTAAATCTATTGTCAAATTTGCAGGAAAAATCAAAAAACAACCACAAATATTTTGGGAGTACAAAGCTGCTAAAAATTATGTAACATCTCCAGAACAAAGAACAGTGAACATAATAAAATATTTTTAAAAAAGGAAAAAATGTAAATACATATAAATCTTTAGTAACTTATAAAACTAGTCTCTGTAAATATCTTGAAAGTAAGATAAGAAAATCAAGCACTGTACCAGATAAAGGTGGCCAGCCTAGACATGAAGAATACAACACCAAGGACCAAACAGGAAAATTAATATCCTGCAGAAAACAGAAGAACCTTCTTCCTTCATTACCACTCAAGTGACTGCTCAAATGACCTAAACTTTTCCATTAAGTGTAAAGTAAAAATCTGAATTTCCCATCCTGCCCTCCTACAAAATGCCACTCTCCACTGTCCAAGAGTCTCTATATTTTATCTGAGTGAGATTTTCCTATAATAAGATGTGCCTATATTTTATGTCATCTTTTGCTGTGAAATATCAGGTATCTGAATAACGCATAATTTATACTTTCCTCTGCAGCCCAATAATGGGCTGGGAGTCCCCTTCACTCCAGGAAACCATTGCTATGTTCCCATGTGTCACCGTTTTACAGCTCGCACCTTAGCTCACCTTTAGGAGGAGTTGCATCTAGAAGCAGCCCATGATCCCCACAAGCCCTTCTCTCTCCCCTCCTGAAGTCCTAGCTCCTAGATAGGAAGGAGCCCCAAAGCTTGCTAAAACTGGTATATTTTAGCTCAAAACTCAGTCCTTGCGCCCAAGGACTAGGTAGTAACCAGATCCTACGTATGAAACCTCATCTCACGTTTTCTCTCGTTCCCCAAGACGACTCTAACTTGTTTCCTATTCTCCACTCATGAAATTGGCTTTTGGCATCTGTTCTGGTGATACTTTACAGGAAATTGTAGGATTATTTCAAGTGTGTTTCTAACTAGTCATTATTTTCTGTTTCAGGTAGCGTTACAGATAGCACCGTGTCCAATGTGTTTTTATCCTTGGGGTCTGAGATCAGAACTCAGTAAAGAATTTTTCCCATACATCCTTCTAGGGCATTGTCATCATCTATTTCTTCACAAATAGCCATGACATCATCATCGTTCATCAATCATTTCAAATATCCTTCTATGGCACTAACAACAGTGTGCTTTGGTTTGTTTCGATTCTGCCTCTCAAAAGTTTTTATATTGCTAATTTATTCCCCTTTGCCCACAGAGCCTCAGTCACTTCCCTCTTAAAGGCTTGATGGCTCAGATCTTTGATACCACTGCAGTATAGCCCACCCACGCTATATTGACTTCACACTTTGATTTTTCTCATAAAGTCCATTTATAGGCCAGTGTTTGCTGAAGTTTGTAATAAGATAGATAGAGTACTCCGTTACAAGCCTGGGTGCTATTTAAAACTTTCTAATGTCTGATAGTTGCAGGTAACTTGAGTAAATATTACAGTAGCTTTGCATAGACTATTGATAAATGCTGTCTATAAAAACACACAGAGAAAAATAGCTAAGTGACATGAAACACATGCACAATTTCTGAACTTCTGCATTTTGAATTGGGTGCAGAAAGAGATTTTTACCCTAGTATACAACAGCAACTTCTGCAAAATTATAAATCCTATTTACCAAATTGATTTTGCACTTCCTTTCTTCAGCTCTTTCCTTCCACTTCTACAGTCACCTGTGAATTCTTTCTGTAATTTATCTTTTCTGTCATCTCTTGTTTGCTCAAAGCATGGATTTGAATCAAACAAGGTGGCAAGGAGAAGCATCTCTCTCTTTAGATAAAAAGCCATGAAGGGGAAGAGACTGTTTTCTGAACTTTGTTGGCCACAAAGTCTACAAAATTTCAAAGGAAACCTCATCATTTTCTGCACTAAATAGAGTCCCTTTGACGTAAACACCAAAATGCCAAGAAAATTAAGATAGGATATGCAGCTTGAACAGGTAAAGTGGATTAGGACCCAACACTTGCTATTTTAGGCAAACGATTCCCTACTTACACATTTGTGAAGTATGGGCAAATGAAAATAAGGATAAAAGTTAACTAGCACACACAGAATATTTTCTGTTTGCACAAGCCAGCCTCATTTTCTTTGCACAAAAGGGGGAAAAAAAAAAAAAAAAAAAGTACGTTTACTTCTTTTGAAAATATTTTTGTTCTTTGTTGGCCTAAGAATATTTCTGTCTTTTGAGGAAGCCTTCTAAATGTAAGAACTCATCATATGTTTACATTTCCAACTCAGTTTTACCAATATAGTTGAGATTTGCTACTAGCATTCTTTGCTTTCTCCAAATTTTCAAGCAAGAAAAAGCACTGGTGCCTCTTAATTTCTAGTTAAACATCTTAGGCTCAGTGAAAACCGTAGGCTTGGGGGTTTTTCTGCAGAGTTTTAAATATCTAAGGAACTGCCTGCTGGCAAAATGCAATATAAGCATTCCTGTTATCAGTGAAGGATTTTGGATAAAATACCCAGCGACTTCCCATGGATAGGCTTTGCTGCAAGTCTTTATGTGAACCATCAGAACCTCCCCATTCTTCTAGCAGAGTCTGACCTCATTAACTTACACAACATAGTTACAGATATGAGAAAATATACAACATTTCTGAAAAGTGGAATGAAAAAAGTTCTCTGAAGAAATGTAATGTTAACAGTTGGCTGACTAAATGGACAAAATGTACTTTAAGAAAGTGCATCAGGGCTTAAGAAAAATAAGCCGTCAGTTAAATTTGTTCAATCTTCATACTTAAAGCCATCTACTGCACTTGCTTTAAAAATAGTCCAGTTAAACAGGATGCAGAACACTTTAAACAGAAACACTATTAGCGCTGGGATCCAAGACAAGAGGATCAGGCTCAAAACTTGTCTGGTTATGGCACGTGCTGGAGCCAAAAAACTGTTTCTCTTTGCACGTATCAATGCAAACCTCTGGTACCTAGAATGAAAGGATTCTCTGTGTTTATCTATTGCAATCTCAGGTTACCAATTTCATAGAAAAAAAACCCTCTGTGTGTTTCTTTTTGATTGAGGGGGGCTTTGTTGTTCTGGTTTGATTTTGAAACAGTTTCAGGACTTTATTTTTAATTAGTTTTATTTACTATGTCTTTATTATCTTTGCATTCCTTATCAATCTCTTTCAACTTTTTCAGTATAAGAAGAGAAATTATTTTTTTTCCAATTATTTAACAAGTTATATTCTGTCTGATCTATTCATAAATTTAAAACATTTTATAGAGAAGATTTTCTTAAAATCTTTCAAGAAGTTGTTCTTATAAAACAGTTTTCCACAATTAAAGACTTCTATCACATTAACAAAACCATACAAAGAACTTATGTATTATCCATCTGTGGGCAACTGACCCACAGGAAAAGCATTAGTACAGATTGTGATGTGATTCCCAAGAAAATCTCAAGACGCCTCATGCCTGTATCCAATTTGGACAACCACCCCAGAGTCAGCAGTGTCATGCAGAGACAAGAATACACAATCTGTAAATGATAGATTGCATCAACACCCGAAGCAATAATTGGTGTCCAGGTACCAAAATAGGATAGATTCAATTTCTCAAAGTTCCCTCTTATCTTACAGCTTACACACAAGAACATGATGTGCAGCTGAGGACTTGGCATTGACCAAAGAAGAAGAGAGGATTTCCAGCTGGATCCATGAAATGCTTCCTTTCATCAAGGAGTACAGTGTGGTTAATGTTAAAAGTGTTCAACTGGATTAGCAGAGATCTGACTTCCCCTTGTAACAAATACATGAAGAGCATCCAGCGTACAGCAACACCCAGCCACCCAGTTAACACCCTGGCTAACAAAATTGTGGCATGAAGGTATGGGGAAAGGAAAAAGTGTGAAAACAACAAATAATTTTGTAGGGAGAAAAAAAAGTAAAATAAATTACACTCCCAAACCTCTACAGAAGTTACTACTAAATGACCAGCTAAATCTATTTTTTTTCTTTTCCTGAAGATGAAGTTTTATTATGAGGTCAAACATATCCCAGCCAAATGCAGGTGAAAATCCTTTTTGAAGACTGACCATAATCTACACGGGAAGCCTTCAAAAAAGACTTTGTAAGTAAAAATAACTGGTCAAGTGTCAAAGCCTTGCTCAAACTCAAGCATTTTAATGGTTAGCAAGCTTCAGAGGGTGGATAGCCAGCCAAGCTCTGCAAGCGGAGCAGGGATCAATGGCTGCGCCAACGTACGTGCTCCGGATGAGTATGTGTTGCAGTCTGGGGGCAGTACGCTCAGAGAGGAAATGAAAGGGGTGGGGAGGAAACATATGCAAAACTGGACACCCACCACAGATTCGAAAGCCCTGCTAGGACGGGTTTATCACATTGTATTGAGAACTCTATGCTTGCATCAGTAGAGAGCCCACGCTGCAGAGACGGCTGTAAAAACTTCTTTTCTCATAACAGTGGAAAAAACCGAGATCGGGTGAGGGACGGGGAGATAAATGGTACAAATAGCTAAGGGGGTTGGCTCAGATCCTTCTGAACTCTTGCCATAAACAATGTCTGGGAATGGCCGGAGACTCCTCCAGGATAGGAGCTGTGCTTGTTCCAATGGCAGAAAACTGGAATTTCCAGCACGAGCTCTGTGTGAATTACAACAAGGTCAAGCCGTCCAAACCTGCACTTTGCCGAGGATCCAGAGAGAACAGAACTGAAGTGCCCACATCTAACTTCATCATCATTATTGTCATAAATCTTCAGTGAACTTCAGAAAAAAACTGAGTCTGCAGAACTGACAGCTGGTCTCAGAATCAGCTGGGAAAGGGCACCGGGTGGCGGAGAGATAACAGTTTTCAAGCTTTACCACCCCAAGACAACCTGGTTTTCTCTCCTTAGTTCAGCACAGCTCCCTGCATGCCCTGTCACCTTGCAGAATCAGTGGTAAAAACAAAGCAACATGTTAATTTGCTTTTAAATATAGGATCTGAAAATAGGAAGAATATAAGAACAGCTTAAAGGCTGTTTTCAACATCTTCAGTGAACGTCCCCAGCAATTACCATTCAGATGATGGAAGAATGGTTTTTAAAAACATTCTGCATTCTCTTTGGTAAAATTACATCAAAGTGATATAAATAATGTTTCTTCTCATTTTATGAAAATAGAGGATTTATTTAAAACGACAGATACACACCAGGAACACTGAGAACACTAATAGCCTTTGGATTTTATAATGATGAATTAACAAGTAAACAGGAAACCATTGTTTTGAAAGTCTCATGAGGCCGATAAGGAATGAGAAAGTTCTGGCCTAATATATAACTCTTCACATATTTCCATGCATACCTAATAAATACACTTTACATAAACACATACATGTTTGGGCACACACATACATGACAAGACTCAGAGAAACAATTTCCAGATTAGCTTAAATAACAAATACAAACCATTTTAACTGAATACAGTACTAGGGTAGCACAGCTAAGCTTTCAAAATTTAAAAAGTGTCCAAATAAGTTTGCACAGGAAACCTTACATTTTTTGTCCCTCTGCTACATGCCAAGACAATGTTTCATTCAAGTATCATACACTTATTTCCCCCCAGAGAGTTTCTCTCTATTTAATGCACAGGAGGGACTGTTCTCAATGAAAAAAAAAAACAAACCAAAAAAACAAAAAACAAACCACTTAATGAAAATAGATCAAAATATTTTAAAGTTTAAAACATAGTCTCATGGCTTATTTACATGGTATTATTGAAAACCTGTTCTGAAGACATGTTTCATGCCGGCTTATTTCCATGGAGTTCACCGGCATGATACGTATTTTACAATAAACAGTTATTAGTTAAACAACAAAAACCCCCATGTAATGAATGGATAATTAGCAAAGTAGAAGCGTAGATTACAACTCACAACCCGAAAGACATCTTGTCTCCTTCAGCCATCCCTTGTCCCTCAATTTTATCTGCCACAGAAGAGGGATTCCTCAGGGAGCAGCTGCCTTAGTGACACAGCCCTGATTCACCCTCTGAGCACTGGACACCCTTGTGAAAAAAAGGGAAGACACAATTAGTGCTCCTGCAGTTCAGAACTGCATAACTGTGTGCACACACGTATCTGCTCCAGAAGCTGTACAAGGGCAGCACTCAGTGCTAGGCTTTCAGCTGTCTCATTTACAGGTTTTCTGGTCTCCTCCTGCCCCTCACCTCCTTGCTTTCTCACCACACTGACACCTATCTTGCCATTTGCACAAAACACTTTTCACCCCAACAGCCTTGTCTCTTTCTCCTCTTTTCTATTCACGTGCCCTTGAATCAAGAGTTCCAGGTCCCACGCCCGATGCCATGGTGGGGACTGGTGGCTCCCACGACACCTCCAGGAGGGACGTGTTCAGCCTGGTTCTGCCGAGGGGACACGGGTGCTGGCGAGGGGTAGGAGCACACACAGCACAAACATCGTCAAAACTGGAGAAATTAAGTGCCAGCTGTCACAAGTCTGACCATCTGCAAACAGATTTTCAAAGGCGCAACTATGGGTAAAGAAACCAAAGGCACAACATTAATAAAGGAACAATCACAGGAAACACTTTCCATGCCACAAACACTCTCTCCTATCCTTGTTCCCATATGGACCACGTAAAAATATGCCTATTTTTATAAAAGAAAAATGGATAAAATCTTACAAAAGTTTCAGCTTTTTTTTTTTTTTAGTCTGTTTTTATGACTCCCCCCCCCCCCCCCCCCAAAAAAAAAAAAAAAGTCAAACATTTAGTGTGGAAAACTACAAATAAATTAAATTTTGCAGAACTTATAAGCTATTGAAAAGAGTGTTTTATAATGGAAATGCCAGGCAGCCTTAGCTATAACCATTTCTACTTGGGACACCTGTAATAACCAACTGCAACGAGCTAGAGTAACAAAGAGACGGCATTCAGACCCTGAGCTGTCAGGAGCAATCAGTGTTGGCTGGGCAGCATTTGGGAAATGCATTAGTCGAGAAGTTGCATCCCTGTGGTCTGGGGAGCCTGTGGTCCATAAAGAACTGTTTGGTTACATGTTGCTGGATGTCCTAATTTCCAACAGCTAAATTGCATTAAAAACCAGCTCAGGTTTCCTAATGTTTGTCTCAATGGACACAGGCCACTGCAGAAAGACATATTAGTGTAATTGTTTGGAGGAAGGAAAAGTTGGTGTCATCACCGATGAAGGAGAAGGACATCTGTAAGACGAGCCAGCTCAGAGGATGCAGTCTCTGCTCTGAAGTGGTGCAGAGCCTTGCATTGGACCATTAAATTCACCAGTATTTGCAGAATAGATGGGGAACTCATAGACGAGGAACACTTTCCCACATCCTCCTGCATCCCCCCAGCCTGCAAACAGTTTTTTTACTGCATCAGTGGGGAAACACCAGAGTCAGCCCCTGCGAACCCAAGGCCTTACTGATTTCTGTGGGAGTACTCCACATGCATGGAGAAAGCTACTTCTGTCTTTCTCAGCTGCAATAAAAGCTACATTAGGGTCTTGCTCAACTTCATCTGAAAAACCTCTCTGAGAAAAGGAATTGCACTGAAGGAAGCAAGTTCCTCCTTCACATCGCTTAGACCATTCAGCGCATTCATTGCAATTGTCATACAGGCGCTCTATTGTAAACACAAGAGAGAAAGGGAAACAAAAAAGCAGAACTACCTATTATCTCATCCACATCCATGCACCGAGGGAGAACCATACAGGGTAGAGCTGAGGCAGGGAGACAGACGAACAAAGCAGCAGTAACTCCTCAGGCTATCCAACACAGACAACCATGTGCCACAAAGTCAGGACTTCTCAAACCAGGATGAAATAGGCTGAAATTATCTGCTGTCATTTACAACGCTGTCTTTGCTGTACACCCTGTAATTTCTATACAGATAATGCTTATCTACAGTGTTCTCGGTCCGAGATGCAGAGGGCTTCTCTGTGCTCAGAGGACCATTTTATTTGCAAACACAGAGAATGAGAAGGGGCATCTGTCGCCTTCCTTTTTGAAACATATCTGCCAGGGATGGTCAGAAAAAGAAAAGAGGAAGAGAAAATAATCATCGGTGCAATGTGGCTGAATGAGCCTGACTAAGGAAACGTTAATACTTGACATTGCCCAAGTGGAAAAAAATTCCCCAATATATATATACACACACACACACAAATTGAAGATAAAATCTCTATATAAATATTTTAAAAATACATATACATACACGCATTCACGCATAAGCTTATATGTACACACGTATGCAGTGAAAATTTCAGAGACTACTGTCATTTTGCATACACTGTTATTGTCACATATGATATATGGTATCATCATTTACCTTAACATTAAACTTAGAATCAAATTCCTGTACTTGAATTCATTCCAACATTGCAGTATTTATCTAATACTACTTTTAGAGATAATTATTGAAGAGATCATAATGTGAGTATACATTTTTATTACTAAAGAAAAAAGGACTTCCTACTGAGAAGATTAAAACATTTTTATACCAGGAAGCCTTCTGGTTAAAAATTGTGGGCAATGATTTTCTATTCAATAATTCAATGTATTCAATAGCCTAACAGAGGATAAGAAATTTATTAACATGTTCTGAATCCCAGAAAAAAACATTAAGAAGATCACACAGGAAGAAGCAAACATCCAAAATCTGCCAACTCAGAAAAAAGCAGAGGATAGTCAGATGGCTAACAACAAATCAAACACCCAGTATTGATGTTTCTGACAGGGATGCGCTACCCATTGAATTCAGGGCAAGAGTTCCTCAGCAATAAAATGTTTCTCATTTTCAGCTAAGAACCATCTTAAAAGGCATACAGGAATCAGAAACAAAGAAGACATGCTATTTTGTTTCAATAAAATCATCATTTGATTGCCAGTCGTAAACAAGAAATCCTACAACACTTGCATGAGTTGCATGGGAGCAGACTGGGTTTTCTCCTCTACATGGAAGCACAGTCTGGAAGCCAGAGGCATGTCAGAGACTGGGGGTTTGTCTCTGTTTCCAAGTCCATCTTCAAATTTAAGATAACTAAAAGCAAGATTGTGGTCTTGTTGGATTGACATAGGTTAAAAGCTTTACGTATCACTTTTTAATTATTATTGTTATTATTTTTAACCAGTTCTTTTTTTCTGGTAGAGAACAGCTGCTGAGAGATTTCCTCTGAAACATCTTTTGATATCTCAAGGTCTGTATTCATCTTTTTCAGTCATTCTGAAAGATCTTCTGTCAACTGCAGAGAAAACCTGCTGTGACTAGATTTGTAATTCAGCTCTCCCACTTTGGGTGGGATGAAACCAAACTCGAGATCGCATGGCAAGGTTTCCAGCTTTTTTGTATTCCTGATAAACTTGAGTTCTAACTGAAGAATGAAGAGAACAACCCGAACTGTTGAATTTTGGTGTTTGTTTGGAGGGTTTTTTTTAATTTCTCAGCATAAAACAAGAACAGACTCTTTAAGAGTTTACCTCAGCCATGTATTTCCCTCGATGTCTCATATCTTTCCCCTCTAACCACATCCAGCGATGGTTGCTCTACGATGTAGCCTGATGCTATCTAACTAAATGTTATATTTCAACAAGGTTATCTTCAATGCAAACAACCAATCCCAGCCTTTCAATAACCTGTCTTGGCCCAGCATCGTAGAGCAGAATATGGTCTCATTAGTCATGTTTTACTTCAGGCCAGCTTGCATGTCCTTCTGGGATGGATCCTCTAGAAATTACAGGGCATAACTGAGAAATAATTTGATTATTTCTCAGATTATAAGCCATGTCAGAGTAGGTGAGGCTGGTGGGACCCAGCTGGATTGACAACCAAACCAAAGACTTTGCATTGGCTCCAACGGTGCGAGTGACTGTTTCAGAGAAGGACAAAGGCCACAATGCTCATTTACTGGAGATGAGTAAAAAAGCCTGAGTCTGTCAACAACAGCAGAATAACAAAAGAAACTGGAAGAAAACTGTTTTCCTCTATATACAGCCATTCCCTATGCTCTCGATCTGACAGTATCAGTGGTGATAGCTCACCAGTGGTCCCTTTGCCCCCTCCCCAGTCCTGGACCAGATGGCAATGGGGACACATTGTGCTGTGCTGGCCATCCCAGGGAAAGGTAGAAATAATTACAAGAGGCAAATCTGTGAGAGGTGGGGAAAGGCTGCCACAAAGAGATGCAGATGCAGGATGAGGGTGGGCAGCCCAGCTAGGGCTTCCTGACACACCAGCACGCTCTAGGGAGAGGGGAAGCATTGAGATGGCCTCTCCCAGCACAGAATGAGCACCTTGGGCTGCCCACTGATGCCCTCACTGTCATGACCTTCTCACACACATTTGCCTTCAAAGTCCCGGTGATCCTTCTACAGTGCTTTTGCTGTCATTCATTTTTTTTTCTGGCTCCTTGTAGAACCTCTTCCTACCCTCCACCCCTGCCTCCCCCATTAGGTCTACCACTCTAGTTACAACCCCAGTGTTTGTTTTTCCTCTTCTTGTGAGCCTGTTAATACATCCGTTCTGGATTTCCGTTTGCTCTTCAACTAGACAAGACTATATGTAAAACAAAACAGGAAAATTATAAGTTTAGGTGTTGTCACCAGACTGACTGTTTCCATGTTCCCTTCTTATGCTATAAACTCGTGGCAAAGAGAGTGTCCTATAAGGGATGTATGAATGCCCTACGTATCTCTACTGTAAAAGGGGGCTGTTCTCAGACAAATATTCTTTTTAGATGATCCCCTGAGTTAGAGTGTCAACCAACTTAAAAACATGTCCACTCAGAAGTTTCTTTTCATAAACTATTTAAAAGAAACGCTCTGTATTTCCTGTGTGCATATATATATCCTCACAGCACTTTTCCTGTATTTGCAATAGACATTTGGTACATAACCTTAGCTTTTTTTTTTTTTTGGATTTGCAACAGCATGTACTGGGGGATTACTTACTCAGTGGCATTCTTTAAACCCCATTAAAGCTCTAGCCATGAGTTATACATGTCTCCCCAGTTACTGGGAATAGGATGGCCTAGGGATATTGCAGAGCCTGCATCACAGGTTGGACACGTCTGTCTACCAAGCCTTAGGCATAACAAGGTACTTGCCTTGGTACAGGAACGTGGCCTGTATCAAACCTTCTCAAAATGTTTTGCCTATACCCCCAAGTAACAGAATTCTTCATGCTTCTCTGTACACAGATATTCAAGTTATGTACAAAGTTGTTCCACGCCTACTCGAGCTTTCAAAGTACCCCATTAATATGTGTAGCAAGCAAATGCAAGGCAAGATGGATGCTTGAGATCCTTAGATACACAGCTATAATGTTTTTTCATAGAAGCAATAGCTGAAGTGGAAGGAGAGATTACTCCAGCCTCAGTTCCAGTACATCTCCTATAGCAAACCTAATCAATTTAAGCTAAGTATTTAAAACTTTAATCTATCCTCATGTCCTGCTTCAACTAATCAAACTTAGGCTAAAATTTTTAAAAAGTGTGTGGTGGGAGGGTACAAAAACCCCATTAAAAACAAATCTTGAAAATTTAAATTGTAAAAAAAACATATTAAAAGGAAGTGCTGATACAAACAGTGCTGTTTTAAACTGTCAATTTCCAGATCTCTTTCAGTGGTTCTGTGGAAAGAAGTAGAAACCACAGAACTGGTTATTCATCATGATCGTACAGCTTTTTTAAAGCCTTTCCAGTTGTTTTTTGATTTGATAAAAAAGCTCAAAGAAAGTTCACTGATGCCTGAGATGGGAGTGAAACTTTAAAGCACATACTGACTTTTTAAGGACCGGGTTTGCCATTGCCTGAGAGACAGAGACTCTGAGAAGTGGCAACTGGAGAAAGAAACCAAAACACAAACCCATACTACTTTCTTTGTGAGAAGACAGAATGGAGCTTCCTTATTTTGGCCACTTCCCCTTCCCTCTTTCTCACCAACACACACACACACATGCAGCACACACACCCCCACAGACGGCTCCTGAGCCCGTAATACTCTGCTGAAAATCGTTCTTGCTGCTTTAATGGGCTGAATTCTCATTGGAATGAAAGAGATTAAATAAAAATTCCAGCACAATAGTGCAGGAAAGCCTAAGGCAGGAATGAATGGCTAGGGCAGGTTCATGATAAATGAATAAATAAATAAATAGAAATGCAGGAGCAGTGTCAGATCAAAACTTTCACCAAAACATAGTCCTTGCACATCCCTGTTTCCAGTTGCCCATTAAATCAATTTTGTCCTGCTTGGGTTCAGATATCTCTCAGAGCCTGACCTGTGAGGTCAGGGTTTAAAGGCTGAGAAAGGAGGAAATCTCATGAGTAAAAGCCCTATCACAGGACTTTTCACTTTATTTGCTCACAAAAGAGGAACACAGAAAAGAAACAAACACCAAAGTATTTCAGGAACAGATTCAAGAAGAAGAGAGTACTAAAATTAGATTAATGCTACAGCTTACTTAAATGTTGAGTTTTCGGAAGACATTCTATTGCCTAGCACCATACAGCACAGAGGAATTTAGGAACAGTTGATTCTGCTTGATCAGGATTACATGACCTTTTGCATCCTATGTTTTAAAATTCTTTAGTTGGTGACTGGGACTGTTTGCTGCTTTTGCAGTGCCAGTAAAGAAGGTGCTGCAGCACTACAAACAACAATAATGAGATCATGACTCCTACCAACCTGGGCTATCACATCTAGTCCTCCAGCACAGAACGTGCTTCCCACCAGCTGGACCAGAAGCCCAAGTAGCTCCAAGCACTGGAAAGTGCTCAAAAATAAACCTCCCAAGTAACAATTCTTGTCAATTTGAGAGAAAATCTTTTCTAGCTGTTTGTTTAACACCAGGTACATGAGAAAGACATATTGGTGAATCATCTGAGATTGAAAGTGTAAAAGCCTTGAAAGTAGACAGAGAAAATAGCCAGAAGACATCACAAGCAATTAGCAAAACAGGGCAGGAAGGGTGACTCCTGTAGATGGCTACTGGAAACTATAACGAGTGTCAGTGTTTGCATGCAAATACAATCAGCTAACACTAGGTCTACTTCCACACCTCCGTTGAGAGCACGAATAAATCTAAACACCCGAAGTCTTAAACAGGTTACAGAGTTGACTATGGAAAACTGTGTAAGCTGTTCATACAGTTCCCTCCATGTGATGAGCAATTACCTAGTGTTACTTATGCCATATGATTGTTATTCGTATTTTAAAGGCCCCATAAACAGACATATGGCTGGTGGGGGAGAAATTCAATCAATCTTTCCCCTGTCTAGATTCAGTGACCCTGCCTCTGTATCCAAATAATTCTTGAGTAATAAGAAACAGCACTGCAACTTAGGCCACAACAGAAAACATTAAAGAAATTCCCCTTGCAATTCACAGAAGTTTCTTTTTAATTAAAAAAAAAAATAATAAAGACTTGAGGAGCATATCAGCTGTTCAAGAGTCAAGTCCTCAAAGTCCTTGGTCTCACCTAAAGATAAAAAGCAGGACACAAACCCATTTTATCTATTACAAAGTTGCAGGAGATGAATTGAAGAATGTCATTCCAAACTTTTAGTTACTTTTAGCTCCATCCAGATCCTTCAGATGCATCTGAAACCAAGTTACAAATTACTGGTATTTATAACCAAGAGTGCTGCCGGTGGAAACATCATTCTGCTTTATCGGTACTAATAAAGACTCAGCCTAACGAGTGATGTAGTTTGGGAAGCCACAGTTCAAAAAGACAGTTTAACTGGAAAGTTTCTGGAGGAAAAAAAAAAAAAAAAAGAATATTCAGAGGGGTAAAAAAACTCCAACTCCACCACTCAGGCTGCTAAATCTATGGAGAAAAGATCAAAGAGTGTAAACAAAGGGGAAAGACAGCACATGACTCTCAGTAAGTAGAAAAACCCTCCAAATTGTTTGTGGTGGACAGGATAAAAGGTAGTATAAATGATACATAAAATTAGCATGGATTTATACATGTTACAGTTAGATTCAGACAAAAGTTTTCAAATTAAAAGGACATTGAAGTACTGGAATAGATTGCACACTCTAGGCTTTGAATGGTCGTATTGATAAGTGTAAACATCTGTTAACTTATTTAAAGCCAACTTAATTAAATTAGCACAAATCCCTGTGTGGCATTTCATTGAGTTAGTTAAACTACAATCATAGACTCGTTGGACTGGAAGAGATCTCAAGAGGCCACCCAGTCCATTCCCCATCCACATGCAGGATCAGCTTGTCTCACGTCATCCCTGAGAGATGTTTATCTATCCTGTTTTTAAAAGACCACCAAGAATGGAGAGTTTATAACCTCTTTAGACAATCGCTTTACTGTGAGAGTTTTGCTGATCTGCACAGCACAATATTACACAGCCATAGCCAACTAGGAGCATTCCTGGTCATATACTGAAGTGATGAAAAGCAATATACTAAGCAACAATGATTGCTTTTAGCCATGTGAACATAGAATCATATCACAGAATCAAAGAATGGCCTGGAACATGTTTATTACCATCTCTTAACAAATTACCATGCATCAATTGACAGATAATAACGAACCAAGTACACACAAAACCTATCAGAAATGCAAAATAAAATACATTTGCTTAAACTGAAGTTAAGCCTTTTTTACATCCATTTGCCAGGGGTTAAAACCATGCACGTGATTATTTTCCTCAATTGGCAGTTGAGTAAGTCAGGATAACTCTATTTTTCCTCTAAGCTCATAAGTTATTTACATGATAGGTTGATTTACTTATGGTTATTTGAGAAGAACAAAATTATTCTACTTAGAGTACTATTACACTTTCCTTTTTCTGCATCCTCATATGGCCAAGTCTGTGGGGTCTAATCAGGCTTTGATAAAGATACAAAAGAAATACATCCTCCCACCTGTAACAAATAGTTCTCCTAGCTACATTTTTTTCCAAAAATACTTTTCACACTTTTGACACAAAAGGAGAATGCAGTCACCAGTACCACCAAATAACACCTGTTCCTACATCTGCATTTAGCAGAGAAAAAAATATGCTGGAGAATCATAGAACAGCCCAGGTTGGAAGGGACCTTGAAAGATCACTTTGTCCAACCTGTTGTGGGAAAGGGAGCCTAGATGCTAGATGAGACTATCTAGCACCCTGTCCAGTCGCCTCTTGAAAACCTCCAGTGATGGGCACTCTACCACATCCCTGGGGAGGTCGTTCTACTGATTGATTGTCCTCACCGTAAAAAAATTCCTTTATTATATCAAGACAAAAGCACTCTTCTCCTCAAGCATTCTTTCTTTTGCGTTTAAATCTAGCTCGCTTTCCAGCTGCATTACTGCAGCATAACACATATGCATTGCCTCAGCTATAGAATAATATAAAATGTATTTTTAATATTTGTTGTGTTGAGCAGAGACTCTTGCCTCCCCAATCAACTGGCAGCTGTGCACACTCCTAACACCTACACTTCCCTCTGTCATCGGGGTACTTTCTTTTCAGGTGAGAAGAGAAGCATAAAAGGCATTTTTCATCACATTCAGGTGTACTGACAAAGACAACTTTGCAGACAACTCTGGAAACTTGCACTGTCCTAGAAAGTCAGTACCTCTCTGAATTATGTTAAAGTATCTCACAAAGTCTTTTCCCTCCCTTAAAATTGGTCTTGTGATCTTTTTTGCTTCTTTACACTATACAAAAAAAAAAGTATGAAAGGTTTTTTACTTCTTAAAAAATTATGATCAGTAATGGCAAGTCCCTTTATCCTTCGTTTGATGGAAAGATACCTGGCACATATTTCATTTGTTCACAGGGAACTTTTACAACTCCAAGGAATGAGTAAAGAAGTAAGCTTACTTTCCTCCAAAAGACTAAGAGTTATAAAATTGTCATTCTGCAAATAATTTCATTCTTTCAGGTGTTTTAACATTTCACTTTCACAAGTATATAAATTCCAAGAAGGAAGATAGTAAATCTGTCATGCAAAAGAACGGTGAAAGAGTTATTAAAATATTTCACACTTTTTGAAATATCTAATAACCAATGTTCAAGAGGCTACCTGAATATTAAAACACATTTCTCCAAATACAAAATATCAACTTCTAATTTTGAAATTTATAAAGTTACATTAAAATGGAGAAAAAATGCTCTATGTTATAGATGTCTTAACATTTCATTTAGAACACATGTTTTGGAGGGCAGGATGGGGAGGGTCTGATTTCTTACAGAAACACCTTAGGTAACTGTGCTGTGTGTTCGTCAGTGTTAATAATAACTTCCAAATCTACAAAATTAAAACAAAACTTAAAAATAAATAAAAAGGAGTTTTAAACTGAATAGAGGAAAGATATCCAAATTATTGCCTAAGCTAAGGATAAGGCAATAAAGTGTTTTGTGAAATAAGAAAGATGCTAGCATGTGCCACCATGGGTTGCCACCAAAAGACATGTAATTCCATGGGACCAACAAGATGTACTGCCCTTTGCAAACCAAAGAAGGTTATGTAAACTCCACAGTCTGGAAAGCAGGACACAAACCCATAGGAAACCAGGCTTTGGTACTTCCACTGCTCTTTGGCCACTTAAGGGTTGCAATTTTTTCTCATTCAAAATCTTTTTGGTGTGAAATGTACTTACTTTTTAGTATGTTGGTGCTGCATCACCACTTAAGTACATTCAAAGTTTCCAGAAAACTGGACAGCCTTGTCCTGACTTTCATAAAGTGATCACATATAATACAAAAAAAAAAAAAGTTTTCAAATCTACACATATCCCATGTTGACTGGAGTCTCTTTCACTGTCAACGAGCACCAATGCATTAGAGGTTTATGAAAAACACTAAAAAAGACAATTGATCATGTAAGGATAATATGAACGTTTTTACTTCATTGTTCTGTTTACAAGGTTTTGAAGAAAAAAAGTTTTAAATGGATAGCCTATATCTGGAATATCTTCCCCCCAAAAAATCCCAGTGCTTTTCTAATAAAACTATAATCCGGGGGGCAGGAGGGAAGGATAAAATCAAAGACATCATTACATCCTACAGTGACAAGTTATCCAGAGCAAACTAACCACTGGTTATTTAAAATTGTTCTGGTACTTTAAAGCAGCTTGTTCTCATTTTTTTCTTTTTGAAGAAAACAAAACTTACTAACACATGTAATTTTTTTTTCAGTCTTTTAATATTGATGCTATGACACTGGATGATTCCCCAAAGACAGCTGACAATTTCTTTCTTAAATTAATTGATTAAATATGCAATCCTGATAAAGTTGATTCATAAAAAAGTTAATTAAAAAGTCTAAAATTCAGTTGGCAGAAGGCAAACAACCTCACAGGTTGGTTGTTCCCTTACTGTAGATATATGCCCAAAGAATAAGTGAAGTTAGCACTGGTGTACATTAGCCACAAGAGAGGTTATTTTGACAGCCAAGGGTCACTGGGATGTTTCTCTGCACACTGATTGGCTGTGAAGACTGGAAATCACCAGAATGGATCTAAAAAATAAACCCTGGAAATCCAGAAGCCAGGTGTTTCAGCAGGCCATCAACAGGGGGACCTACTGGGTAGAAGAGCAAGGGAATGCACAAAGCAAAGGAGACTAGGAAATGCCACCAGCATAGACTCACCTAGAAGGGAGACATACTTTCGGACTTGTGACCTGAGGAGCAGGCAACATATACCTTTTAATTCTGACCATCCTGTTTTAATACAGAAAATATTTCTGGATTCTTATTACAGACAAACTCTAAGCCATATATCCCTTGTATTCATACAATAAATCTTATTAATATATCCTGTGAATGTTAATTTACTGTGCTTTACATTAAATAAGGTGTTTTCTGAAGATTACATTTTTTCCCTTGTGTCAAATGGAAACATGATAGCTTATTAGTAAGTCATTTGAAC
Source organism: Pterocles gutturalis (assembly GCF_000699245.1). Lineage (NCBI taxonomy): Eukaryota > Metazoa > Chordata > Aves > Pterocliformes > Pteroclidae > Pterocles > Pterocles gutturalis. The sequence goes on along the minus strand of NW_010108465.1, from coordinate 50,394 downwards.
AGACTTACGTGATTTAAAGATCCTGGTTTATGGTTGTACAAGAGTTTATTCTTTTTTGTAATCATCTGGAGGACATAATCACTGCTCCCCAGCCCAAAGATGATGAAGCAAGCAGAGAGCCCTTGCCCAACATTGCACATGTCACTTAGTAAGAGTCATCTCTGGGACTTCCACAATCTTGTTTCCCCATCACATGCTAAGTTCGTTTGTAAGACACCTCTACCAGGAAAGATCACTTTTAACCTCCTCTTCGGACCAGGTTGAAAGGAACATAATATCAGCCATTCATTTGATGGCTGCAAACTTGCCACCAAAAAGCCACACTAAGATTGCACAGGTCCTGGAGAAGAACCTTAATGATTTCTTGTTTGGGATACATTTTGGTGGGAGTTAACATCAACTCACTCCAAGTCTGAACTTTGTCCCCTGTGTGTTTACTGTGGGATCACACAGAGCAGTTGTTAAACTGGCCTCACTGCTTGCTGATGTTGACCAGAGATCCTGGCCTTCTGCCTCTTATCTTCTCTCTCCTAGTAAGGACATTCCAGAAAATTAAATCAGGCTGAGGATCTTGAAGAGCCCCTAATTTGACAGATCATGATTTGAACATAAGCTGCTGTTGCTATCTTTTTAGTAGCTTTCAGTTTTATGCAATCTGTATCAACAAACATCCATAAAACAAATTTTCCTACAGAACTACTAATTTTGCACTAATTAAAACACTAAAGATTTCAATTTTAGATGTATCTGACTGCAAAATCTGCCCCAAAAAAAATCTAGAAAAAAACCCAGCACATTTTTCTACTTGTTTTACTTAAATATTTGTAACAGCCATAAAGGCTTCTTGGTTTTCCTCAGTGGAATAAAAACGCATCCCATCTGAGGAGCTATTCATTCCTATGAGTTGTTATTAGGGTAGGCTCTTCATTTACTTTTAATTTGTGTGCAGAATATCAGTGTTGTATACGCAAATTACATGTACTCCCAATTCTTCCAGGTCACAGATTTCCAGTTCACAATCATCTTTTATTCCCCTTCCATATGACAGTGCATAAGGGCAGGGGGTGGGGAGTAAAATTAGCCTAAAACCAGCTGTTTTGTGGTGGTGTTTGCACTTTCCAACAAGCTGCTGCTTCAGTCGATAGGTCACAGTTCTAGTGCAGGTTATTCATGTGAGCTATCTCTGGAAGGACAAAGAGGTTCTTCTTTGTAAAGAAGTTTTATGTTGCTTCACAAAGCATTTCCTTCTGTTCCATGATCTCCTCAAGTTCCTTTTGCTATCCATAGTGTTTCAGACTAGTGAAACAAAAAAAGAAATTTAGGAGCTGGGACATCTTTTTCATAACATTAACTTATCACTCTTCTTTCCCCATTTCCCCAAATCCTTAAAAACAAAACAAAATTAAATTTATAGGACCTGAAAGGCACGAATGGACATCAGAGTATTTTAAGAGTATTCTTGGAAACATCTGTAAAATACATGGTAAAACAATTCCCTTAATCCATTTTTTTTTAAGAAAAACAATATTTTATGAAAATTAAAAGACCATTAAAAAAAACCCTTTTCCTACTCCCCTCAGCTACTTCACTGTTCCTCTCTGAGACATGGATTTGGTGAAGTACATTCTGGCTGACAGGCAAGAAAGAAATATATATGCTTTCAATTGTAAGAGTAAGGCATATTAGCAAATATTTTGTTGTCCTGCTATATTACAAAACACAGGGAAAGCTACAAAATTGAAAATCTTTAAGCAAAGAAATAACTGTTGTTCTTCATCTTCACTTACACATATACCAGGTCAGCCCCAAGGGCCCTATAATTAACAAGGACAAACTGCAGATGTCTGAAAAAGACGCTAAGGGGCCAGAAAACACATCCCACTCCACCAGAACAGTCTTCCAGCCTCAAGTGCCTTCTGGTACAAAAGCTTCCTGAGACAGTAGTGATGACCTTGAATTTAAATGCCAAGATGGATTTTCTTCTGTGAATTTCCTTGATCAAATCAGTGACATAAAATTATCATAGAATCATTAAGGTTGGAAAAGACCTCAAGGATCATCAAGTCCAACCCAACACCACCTAACTCACTGAACCATGTCCCTAAGCACCACATCTAATATCCCATGGTAGAGAGTTCTGCAGAGGTATTGCACACACAGTGAAGTACTACCTCGCCTGTCAAGTTCCCTCAATACTCCCCAGCTCCTCTAGTGAGTAAGACCCTCTCTGGTTGTTCCTGGTTCATCTTCTGCACACTGCTTACACCTGCAGGGCCCTCTGTTGTCTCTCTCCTGGACCATCTTTGCTTCCTTCTTTCTTTTCCAGCCATAAGAGATCTTTTTTGATCTACACAACCCAAAACACACAAAAAAGTGTTTCAAAAGTAGAAGAAACACTGATTTTTATAATGTTTTGTACTCTGATTCCTAATTCTGCTAGCATTGTTTGCTTTTCCCCCTGACCTCGCTAAGAAGCAATGAAGTAATGCTTTTGGAGACTATTTTTGGCCCAAGATCCCATTCCCAGAGACCAGTTCAGGGCAGCCCAGAGGCCAGGACAGAGCACTCGGGATTTAGGTTGTTTCTCCCTCCACGTTGCTTTAAATCTAACTGGATCAAACTTCAGCTGTTATTGTCTTCTTTGGTAACAGCAGGTGACTCTCTTCACTCAGCCTTTACTATTCTAAGTCATTTGGCGTCATTGGCAAATTTTGACACGTCACTATTGTTCAAACCAGTTACTGCCATTGATCCCAGCACAGATTCTTATAAGCACTAATGCTCTGACTTTTCATCCTTTCCTAGCTTTTAACAATTTTTTATCCTTGTAAGTACCTTATCTCATATATTACAGAAACATATATTCTTTGATTTTCAGACACGTAGCTTGTCAATGGCATTAGGAAAGCCACCAGCAATATTTCAGCCAAGTCCCCTTTGTCTATAACTTCTGCTATAAATTCTCTAAAGGAGTCCAAGCATTTGAATGTTCTGTTTACAAATACCCCATTTGCCTTTTACTAGTAGCCTGCTCTCAGAAAGAGAAGACTTCCAGCCACCTAAGTCGGATCCAGACATTTATTTGCCCAAAATTTAATTCTCTCTGAGCATTTTGCTCAGAGCTGTAAGGAAACAGCAGTTTCGCTGGCATGAAACCAGTCAAAGTGACAGGATGTTGGCTGCTGGTCCATATAGGCTGTTTTGACTGAATGAGCAGCTCTCATGCTGCAGTTTTCTTCATTTTGTCTTTCCCATCCCATATCGATACAAAGATACAAAAAGTCATTCACAGCCTTGATTGCTGCTGATGTGTTATTGGAAACAAATGGGCTCAATACAATGTAAAATGAGGTGTGATTGATGCGGTGACAAACAAAAGACAAGGCACTGTCGGCAGAATTTTTCAAGAAAGAAGAATAAATGGAAACCAGTTCTACTTGAATTCCCTGATGACAAAGACATTTAAATACAGTCATCTTCATGCTAACAAAATTACAGTTTGGAAGCAAAAACTCAGCCAAAACAAGAGCTGAATACAAGAAAAGTGTGAATCAGAGATTGAGGAATCATCGTGCAGATGTAGGAATCCCCCTCATTGTGTCATTGGAAACCTGAGCAGTCCTTAATAAGTTATTCCTCCTATATGCAATACATATTATTTGGTTGCTCTGTTTTGTTTAAAACTGTAATTTCTTCTATAGAAAGTGTCAGGAAAAGATTATTTACATATAAATAAAAAGAACGTACTTCCAAAAAAAAAAAAAAAATCACAGCTCTAAGTGCCCAAAAAGAAGCCAGAAGTGGCTTTAGGTCCCAGAATGATGTGTTTGCATCTCTACTAAGAGAGCATCACACTTGTTTTCTGCACCAGTCAAAGCATGAAAGGTAAATTTTGTTGACCTGCTTTTGAGAAGTTACTCATACTGGGGTGTGTTCCTTACCAGCCTGCTTTTTTCCTAGTAAAACCCAGTTAAATAAGTTAAATAGAAATCACTGGCATGATGATTAGTCTCAGTTTCCTCAGCAGACTTCTGCTCCCTGCATGCTTCAGCAGAGAGGTGAGACACTAAAATGTACCATCTTGGTCTGTGCAGAAGCTCCCAAATCAATAATCTATTGCATTAATCTCTCTGGACATGCACACACAAAAATTCTAATAACACAACTGCTGTGATAAGTTGTTCTTCCCAGAAAAATGCACACACTCTTTTTCATTTATTTTGTTATCAACTGCTGCTTGTTCTTGTCTTTTTGTTGTTCCCCACTTTATCCTAACATTGTAAGGACTGGGTTGGACCTCCTTCTGACCTTTCAGAGATGGCACTGAACAGGAGCTGATTTAACTCCAACAGAGACATTTCTGAGTAGGTTTGCAAATAGACTTTTTCTGCCCTGCCTCTGAAAGCTCAGCGAAATCTAGAAGAAGATGGAGAGACGTCACCAAGAACTGGATGTCGATGCAGAGAGCACCCTAGAAGTGACACTGCCTTCTCTCAAAGGTACCAGTTCCGAAAAATGGCATTAGAGAGACCAAGGCTGTTTCATTTCCCAGTAGATACTGGAACGCTTTCCCTGTATGCAATATTATGCTATCCCACTAGTTTACACTAGTTATCACCTCTCTCTGCTGTTGCTAAGCTTACGTTTTCCACCAACCCAACATGGTGATTGTACCTCTACTGTCTGAAGCCTTTTTCTTTAATGCATCACTCATTATCACACAATTCCACTCTGTGGTACTGATCTTCCCCACCCCAAATCACTAGTTGTTTCTACTTCCTTCAGGTCCACAAGCACTGCAACCTGCTTCTTTAGTTGTATCTCACAGAGAGAAGAAATCTTAAAAGGATTCCTGGAACAGCTCCTTCAATGTCTTCTTTTTAACAGAAGGAAAATCCAAAGATTCAAATTTCAAATTTGAAAATTCTAATAACTTTATGATTCCCAATGGTTGACTTTTACCCTAAATGAAAAATATTCCACAGTGTTGAGCTAGACTCTGGACATTCTTAGCTTTCTGAGATGACAGCACCAAGGGAAGGGGTGTTATTCAGTTCTCTCAGACACACTAAATCCCAAAGTCATTTATTCTAACTGCAACACCTTTGCTGTTAATGGACAGTGAGGGGGACTCTTGTCAGCTAAAGGGAAGAGTGACTCCTGGAGAGCAGGTTAGGTCTGACTACCATACCCCACTGTCAGATCTGGTAAGGATGCGAAGGTAAGGAGAGGACTCTCTTCTGTCCCACCACAGCCCCACCTTCCTGAAGTTTCTTCCTTCTTCCACCTGCCATACACCCTACCTTGTCTTTATCATCTCCTTATGGCTTCCCAGATCCCCTTTTCCACACCTTTGACTTTCCCTTTCCCCGATAAGGAGTTTTGAGCTGGCTTTACTAACTAACCGTGGTTACAGAGTTTGGGCATTGGTAGTTCAAGTCTCCACAGGTTCCTCCCACCCCCATCCCCATCCTGTTTATTTCTGCTACCCCTGCACGTATGGGTCCTGCATAGGTTACAAGAGCCCTAACAAGGTCAAAACTCAATGTGGTATCATTGAAAGAAGCAGTAACAGGTTTTCTATTCTTTCCACCTTCTTCCTTTATTTTCAGTTCACCTTAGGTATCATTAGTTAGACATGAACTGCTTGCTATATGAAGCAGAAATTAAACATCTGGCAGCAGATCTCCTGCAGTATTTTTAAACCCTATCTTAAACTGGGAAATGCTACATAATTAGCCTGCCCACTGAATTCAAAGGCCAGAGAACAGTGTACATATTTATCAGGTGCTTATATAAATTTCTGAAAAGACATGTTCTAGTTCAAACTACATGTTGTTGTTAAGTAGGTGTGCCAAGCTTGTTAGTGTGTGTCCAGAGACTGAATGCAACCAGGAACAGTGGTCTTCTATGGATAAGAAGGAAACGAAGAAATATCCCTACATGAGTCAGTGTAGAATATGATTTTAGCAGTGTTAAGTTTTAGTAAAATTGGATAATGTAGAATTTATAAACTGTCCCCTGAAGGCACCAAAGTCAGAAGATGTCATATATCCATCAATAGCCCAATTCATGACATTATTATATTGGAAAGGAGCTGCAAGTGAAAAGCAATTATAGATAGGAAATTGCTTTGAAATTAAAGGAAGAAAACCAAAACCTTTCAAATTATCCAAATCTATACCCTGTTAACATTTTTCTTACATCTGTCAGATTCCAGTAAAAACCTTTTAGCCTGAACTCATCAAGCATTGAATACATTTTATCAACAGTTTCTATATGTTTTACTAGCAAAAGCAACATCAAAACAATTATGGTAGCATGTACCAACACTTAAGTAATATATGATCTTAATCTACAGTGGATAAGCATGTGCATATTTTCCATTTCCAGACAGAACAGTGAAATCTAGCCAGATAAATATGAAATAATTCAGATTGCATCAAAGTAACAGGGTATGAAGAATGCAGTGTTCTAGTCACATGGAAATTAATTTATAGAATGGCGTTATGGACAAAGTATGTCACTGCATTGTCTGTAGTGTACATGACCACAAAGGTATCCATTTGAAAAATAGGGTCTAGTGGCAAATGACAGCTTATGAAGCTACCAGTGTAAATGCCTGAATATATTTCATTGATGGGAATTAATATTTCTTCTTCCACTAGAGTCAGAGTATCACATGACTCATATTGCAACACTTGCATATGTGGATTGCTTTCTAAAGCAGTTTAAACTATCTGGTTAAGAATAGCTAGCCATGTAGTCTGACATTCTGCAAAATAAAGCTTTAGAGGGATTACATTCTTTTTGAATTTTGAACTAGTTATATGGAAAAAGAACAAAGATGTCATAGGGAAGAGGGTGCTGAGGAGAAGTTTTATTTTCCACGTAACATATCCATCATATTTTCAGAGCAAAATCAGAAGACATCTGGTAGAACAGTAGCATATAATACTCTAGACATTGTTTTCATGTCCATTGGAATATAGTATTTCATTACCATGCCTTGGAAGTCAACATTCAGTGGAAAGCTAGAGCTAGGCATTTGAAACTGGTGAAAGAAAAGATCTCCAAGAAAAGCTATAGTAAAGTTGTTGCATTGGCTCATACCAACATTGCTCAACCAAGAATACCATCACAGGTATCGCACGCTGCTCAACCAAGAATACCATCACAGGTATCACATGTTGAAATGCAAAAAACTCCATATAGAGACTGTCTGGGGTTTTGAACAGTTACCGTATCAATGTCATAAACCTTCAGGTTGTTAACTTTTACATGATCTCTAAAATTGTCCAGTCTCAGGGCAAGGAATTAGCTGTCCAGCTGGAACAGTGCACAAGTAACAAAGTTTATCTAGCACTGCTGTGCAGTGTTCTGTGCGTACTTTAAAAATCTCATATTAATTCGATCACCACTTCTTGCACAGCATATCCTAAGCTGGATCAACATATCATAGTTTTGTCAAATATTGCAAAAATTGCAGTTTTGTCACACCACACAACTACACCAAAAAGTACACAGTCTTTATAAAATGTTAGAAAAGATTTAAAGTCTGTTGCATGAACAACTCTTTGGCTGCTACACCATCAGCAAGAAACTGAAGCAGCATCGTATTAATGCCAGCACGTTCAGTATTACCCCTACACTTCATAACACCCTGTAGTCAAAAAAGGGGGTTAAGACAGTCAAAATTGACATGTCTATCATATGCTGCCATTTCTCCTCCTCACAGCAAGGAATTAGGCACCAAAAATCTTGCCAGTGCAACCACAAGCCTATAGCAGTTCTCTGCCTGCACAAATAGCCCTGTGTGAAATATTGATGCTCAAGGTTTCAACTGGCAATCCTGGCTTGTGCAGTGTATAACTTCAGGTAAATGGAAGCAGAATTTTACATTATTATTCCCAGGCCCCATCAAATCAGGTCCCGAAACAGACTTGGGGCTGTGACCTGCAAGCAGGAGGTGCACACACAACGTGACAGCAAACTGCTTTACCAACAGCCCTCCAGTACACCATCACTTGATCTGGAACCCAGATCCAGTGCAACAGAAGCTAACCATTGTCAAATGAGCAGTTTCTGCTCAGTGTGGTAATTCCATAATGCATACAAGACAAATTCTACAACGGTTCTGGGAAACGGTAATTTATACTTTTCTAGAAATCACTTATAGATTATATGTCTTGAGCACATTTTAAAGTTCCCACAACGGGTAGCAACGTTCGGTTTTCAGTTGAAGCTGCTGGGACATGAAAGTTAAATTGGGTGTGCTAGCAATTACTGTGTGATTATTTGCAAATAATGATGTCCAAATTTTTATTTTTTTTTGTATAATTGATGCCCTATACACCTCAAAGAAAGCACTTTCTTATTAGAATTTCAGAAAAGCAAAATATCGTTCATATTCTAAACATGTTAGGAAACATTGACTATTGCAATTTAACTCCTCATTGAGTTCCTGGAGTTTTATGTTCCCAAACCATAAAAAATTTTTATACATGTACAAACACATAAAATAGCCCTACATATGTATTAAAATTTTCAATACCGATAAAATCAGAGCTTGAATATCTGAAATCATGACCAAAAGCCATTTAACCACTTAGGTTTCCTAACTTGTAGCAAAGGAATGTCTCTGCAACAAAAGCTATTCAAGGCAAGAAACCAAATGTTTTCCACTGCTAAATATTTAAATAAAACAAAATCAGGTGTCTCATTTGTGGAAAGATGTGACTACAGGTAGCAAACTCTGACAAGCCTCAGACACCATGGATATCTGCAGAGAGAACATATTTGGCATCAGGCAGTGAAAAAGACAAGGTTCCTGGCTATTGCTGCTGTTGCACTGCTCCCCGCCTTGCCTTCATTTCCATTCAGTCTCCTCTGCACTTCATTCCTTCGTGCTGACTGCCAGACTATTTAACAATCCCTATTTCTTTAGCTTCTAATTGTTAGGTGTGAAACAGAAGGCACTATTCAAAGAAAAAGGACAATTTTCCCACTCAGCTTTTCGTCAGGAGCTCATAGCGTGAAACAGTATTGGTGTTAGCAAGGAAAGGAAAATAAACAGTGGGAGAGTAGCGAAAGAGCCTGTTGCTGTTACGATGGAGTCCATGTGAATGGAAAATATACAGCGTGAGAGACAAACACTTTCTCTTGATGGTTCAGATAAGCTTGTATCATATTTCTTGATTTGTTAGCGGCAGCCAAAAGTTAGATCACTCTTTGTATACCCCCTAAGTAAACTTAACAGGGGACAATGCAGAGAAAAAAGAGAAAAAGAAAAAAAAAAAAAAAGAGAGAGAGAGGAAAGAAAACTTCTTATTTCTTTAAATTCATTAATTTCACTAATTGGACTAAACTCATTTCTTGTTACACTGGATTTTTCCAGTATAATCTATCTTCAGGGCCCCTGCTAGAGAACAGCTGCAGACAGACAATAGCTTCCCCTGCAGACTTAGCACAGACAGAAAAACTAAGGGGTTAAACAGCCTAGAGACAAAAGAACTATGGGCTGCAGGGCACACAAATTCAGCACATTTCTGCAAGAGCATCTGCCAGCAAGAATCCTTCCTTGAGCACACCTGGCAAGAAGCAGACTCGTTCAGATACACCAGCAGCGCTCCCTCGCAATTCAGCCCCGGTTGGCACCGCTCACTGCTGAGCAACTTCACAGTCTTGTGACAGAGTGTGTCAAGGGCTTTTATTTTGCTAATGAGGTCGGTATGTCTGTTTCAGTAACTCTCTCTACTGTCCTGAAATGGAAACTGTGTTTCTCAATTACGAATAATTTTTACTTGGAATATCTCTCCACGCATTTTTGATCCAGGTGGAAAGAGGCAACCACTCTAAAGAGTGACTTCAATCTACCAGGAAACCAGTTTATTTTTAGACGGTGATTGTTAGTTGTGCAAACGATAGGGCAAGTTGAACTTGCAGTTTCCCAATGAATCAGAGAATCATGCACTAGCAAAACAGCATAATGCTCAGACATCCCCTTGGCAACAAGATGACTACCAAACTAAAAGGCAAAGAAACACACGTATAGAAAGAAATGTTGTGCATGCTGTCATCCAGATTTAAAATCAAGTAATAATTCAAAAGCCCAGGCATTAAGGAGAATAGTCACCTGTAGCAAGCAACAGCCCTGTGAGATAAAATGCTTAGGTAATCCCATAGTAGCAGGGATCAGCAGGCAGCAAGAAGTCACACTAATGAAGTCACCATGTCAGATGTTCGGGAGCAAAGTGCCATCTCCAGTCACATCTACACAATATTAAACAGCATGACTGCTATGTTTGGGACACCAGCCTTGTGGCTACTATACCTAGTTTACTCAGAGGTCACACCTGACCACAGTCCCCACTTCTTCCTCCTAGTGGCTGTCAGCTCTTGGTTCCTTGGTCATGTCCACAAGGCAAACCTCGATACAAGAAGCTGCTTGTCACAGCCCAAGAGGAGAAAGCCTGGCACATAAGGTTCAACTCCATGAACTCTTCAAGAATAATGTTATTCCTTTCTTCACACTCTAATCTTGCCCGAGAAAGCCCAGTAGTGTCTTGTATGATGGTAGCACTTGAGGGAACTCTCAGTGACAGCTCTCAAGGCTCTGAGTGGTGGACAACCTCTGACGGTTTCTCCTTCATGAGCATGAGACCTAAGCTAGCCAAGCATTACCCTTTCTTTCATCAGCCAGGTGAAGTTCATCCCTCAGGTCTCAGAAAGTGCCAGAGGAGAGACAGCAGCAGTGCACTATAAAGGCCAAACTCTTCATCAGTCTACGATAAAGCTATATTGCCACTACAACACTTCTGAGACAACACCTCTTCCTGTGCCTCTGGGATTTTTTGTTCTATATTGGGCAGAAGTCCCCTACAGAGGAGGAATAAGTGGAAAGAAACGCATAGTATCAAGTCTCCTAGATCTTTGTATTTGCACATATTTCCTTACCTGCTGATGGGCAAGGATCCCTTCAGGAGACGTGTTTCTGCCCACAGGGGTGGAGCACAGCATCTCTCAGGCTGACCAAGCACTGTTCTTTCAAGGAAAGCAGCTGCAGTTATCATTCCCAAATCACAGCCTACTGCTTGTTCTCCCTACTTTCTGCACTGTGAACTGGATGGGGCAATCAGCTTCCCACGACAGCAGCAGGCTATTCATTAAGACAATTTAAATACAGGTTGGTGCAGCAGACAGACTATGCACGGTCTCTACAACAAGTACCAGTGTTTATAGTGCCTGAATCATGGACTAAAATAAGCTTCAAGGAAGGAAGCTACAAATGCTTTATGATAAGTACCCTACACACACTTTTTTTTTTTTTTAAAAAAAAGGAAATAAAAAAAAAATCTCATTCAGCTAAACTGAACAGCAAGTTGGCATCAACATGATCCTGAAGTAGTGCCATTTGTTCCACAACAGGATAATGTCTCAAGGGCAAACCTTTCCTGATGTCAGTGGAAAGGGGGAAGGCTGCAGAGAAGTTCTCGACCTCTGCATACTGTTGCTCATTCTTAAGTATTCAAGAGCTGCTGGAAAACAACCTACTAATTTTCACATCTGCACCATCTGATTTTTTTTTTTCCACACCTGCTTTATGGTGTGACCTCAGAAACATACGGGGCCACAGAAAAGCATAGGCTCAGCCAGCTACATAAACTGTGTTGCTGAGGAAGGTGGATGCTAAATTCTAAAAGGCCAAAAATAAATCATATCAGTAAGCTACAACACCCTCCAAAGTCTGTGGGAGGTGTCCCTACTGACAGCACGAGTTCAGCTGCATAGCTCCTTACAGCCCACAGTTTTGTGGTCCATAGCTCACAATCCTCCCTTCTGAGTTCTCTCTGTTGCTCTGAGTTCCACGTTACCTGTGCTGAAGTCTATAATGAAAAAAAATAAAAGGATGTATCTCACCATTGTTGCTGTCACCATTACCCTCATAAATCACTGCATGGAACTGGATGTACTCCTAAAGCCTATAACACCACTTGCAGAATGCCAAAGTATCTGTACCATCCAACACTAACAAAATGAACAAAACAAACAAAAAAAGACACAAAGGGACGGTCAAACTAACGGTGCATGACAGAGCCCTCTTCTGCCATACCTGACTTCTGCCTTCTGCTTATGGCTGTACTGTCTTAGGGCTAGTAATCCTACATGGAGGTTCTGGTTCTGTCACAGTCTATCCACTGCCTGAGGCCATCTTCCAACCAGAGAAGTCACTCTGTTCATGTGCCAGCAGAGTCTGAGTGCAAACTAATACCTCTGTAGCACAGACTACCAGGAGACCATGCCATCAATGTGAGGGCAGACAGAGTCCATATGCATGAGAACTCGTCTTGAAAGGAGGATGCCCCATTATTCGGTTATCTCGGTAGATGAACCCACTGTTCCTATCCTCCAATTCCATGCTATGAAGCAAGACCACTCCATTTATTGTCAGAGACAAAGGAAGGAGGAAAATAGTAACAAATAAGAAAGCGGGGATTCAAATACATATTAAAAAAAAAACAAAAAACAAAAAAAAAAAAACCAACAACAAACAAAAAAAAAAACAATGAAACCAGACCATAGAGTTCTGTGCTTGGTCACTCTGCTTCTCAGTGCAAGCTAATCCTTCACTAACACAACACGTATGACTTATAGGCAATATTTTTAAGTTTCCTGCACTGGCATATCGTTCTGACACTGACAGATGTCAGGTCATGTTGTCAGGCTCTCATAGACATGGCTAAAAACTAGTCATATTTGTCAAGCAGCATATGAAACAATTCCATTGCATGAAGTAATTCAGGCATGAATTGGAAGAGGCACAGAATTAACCCATGCTTGAAAGCTTTTCTCAAGGAAGTTCACAAAGACGTCACAGCTTTGCTGTATTTCCAAGAGGTTACAGAGTTATGCTCCTGCCACAACAGCAGTTATTTCTGTTTGTCGAGTGGTTTATTTATAGCAAAGGAATATTTTTCTGTTATACATTTTGATTCCAATTACTGCTTCTAAAAATCTGTTCCTTTTCCTCAATAAAATGTGCATAGCCATGACAATGTTGCATTTTTAGAAACAAGACATGAATTGTCATGTATGTCGTGACACACTGAAGCTCCTGGAAACACTGAAAGGAGAAAGCACAGAGTCAGAGCAACTGGAGCAATACAGGACGTTTTAAGAATGTGCATTTTTCTAATCGCAACAAGACCCATTTAAATAGCAAAACAAGCTAAAAAAAGTTATTTTCAACCTGTCTGTATGTTTTCCCTGACTGTGTTGGCGTTTACGTGGGTAGCACAAATATAAAAGCACGTTGTATCCTGGACTGCAGAACCATGCACATTCGGCAATTAATTCAATTTTTCTTACCCATAGATTCTCTGCTTGAATCACATCCCTGGGCTTCTGCGTTCATAATCCACATCTAAATGCTGCTACAGCTTAGTCAGAAGCCAAGTGACCCATGCATGTTGCCGATAAACCGGTGCAGATCCTAGGGAATATGCAAGTCGGCTCGTATGTGCTGGCTCATGGTTTTTGCCTGCACAGATTTGCTGGTCTAGGACTCTTACGCAGACTTTTTTTTTTTTTTTTGTCTCAGAAAACAAAAACAAAGAGAAAACTGCAGACTTCCTAAGGAATAAACAACAGTTTCACTACGAGCACCTTCCAGCTCAGAGAGAGCCAGAAGAGCCTATAGGTTCCTTGAACAAAACATTTGCGTCAGAGAATGCGGAAGCTTACTCCACTTTTCAGTGGAAAAAAAGCTTTTTCTTTAAACAAAACAAAACACACCCCCTGCCCCCCCCAACATCAAAGCTCCTGGTGTAAAAACAAACCAAAGTGTGTACATATATTAAAAAAAAATAAAATCTTAGCAAGGTAAGCTTTCACCACTAACAAATATAGACAGAATTATATGCTCCTTAGGCAGCACCTGCGTTTTACTGGCTGCAATGACTGCCAGGGGAATCACAACAAAATTGTCATCTTATACAGAAGAGGTCTTCCCTGGTCACTTTTGTGAAAGTTAAATATCTCCCAAGGGACAAGATTCAGATCCGCTAAAACAAGTGTTTATTGCAGTACTTAAAACATGGGCCCCAGTCTGTACAAGGTCATACAGGATCCCTGTGCTGTCTGAAGGATATTCCCAAACGCCGTGACATGGAAAGGGACATCCAGGATAAAAATGGCAGATATTCCGATGGCATCGGAACTCCCTGGAGCCCAAGTCAGGTCCATATGAATTTTCATCCACCTGGCACTTGGGTCATCCCTTGCATCACAGCTGATAGAGAACCATGACCAGGGTAGGTAGAGATGGCAACTGCTGCCTTCTTTGCATCATGGTGGTTAGAGTGCTCATCCAGGCATGAAATGGAAACACCGGCCCCACATTCTGCTAACCTGAGGAGATTCAAACCCATATCACCTATCTATCTGCCATCAGACTTTGCTAGTGACTATGCTATTCTTGGTTAATGCATTTTCTGTTCATTTTTAGAAATGATGAGCCAGAGCTCACCAGAAGGCTAAAATGAAATACGAACTCTAGCCCCTGTTGCATGGAGGCTATGATACCCACTGGAAAAAGACAAACCTGAATTCTGCTTCCTTAAATTTTGAAGGTTTTTTGTTTTGCTTTTGCTTTAAAACACAACACAAAAAAAAAAAAAAAAACAAACAATCAATCCCCAAAACCAAAGACCTAACAACTTCTCTTATGGAAAATGTGTGCATAAATCTGGAAACTGAACCTTTCAACCACAGTCTCTTCTGTCTGAGCTGTCTAACAAGGAGATTTCTAGGGACTTCTCGAGAAGCAAAATGCCGAAGACACCTCTGTGCCTGTGAAGTAGAGTCACCAGAGTTCGTGAGGATAAAGCAGCACTGAGGCAGTCCTGAGTGGTCCTCCAGACTCAAGGGCTACATTCCCCATCCATCTGCCTCCAGCACCCCCAGGAGGTGGCCTGAACCTTCTCCAAAGACCTCAGATGAGCACACCCACTGCGGGTTTGACTCTTTTTTTTTGTTTAGTCTATACTGTTATTACAGATGTTGCAACCACTGAAAATAAATGTCTTTTCTCCACTCCTAGATCAAGCTAGATACAAGGAGGAAAGTTTTGCAGTTTGAAAAAGAACAGATGTCACCCTAGATGCAAGCTTTGACTAGCAAAAATGCACTCAAGTCCAGCCCCTGCTAGCATCTACCAAAATGAGGTTATAGATGTGCAACCAGCATGAATGACAATTCATGAGAATATCATCAAATGGTACCATTTAATATTACATCCCATCCTTAATGGGGCAATATATAACCCTATGGAGACATGTAAATACTTTTGTTTACTGTGTAAAGCCACTAGAAGCCACAGGAAACAACCTCTGAAAAAAATCAAGCCCAATGCTAGGTATCAACATCTGAAAATATTGGTTTCACCAGTTTGGCACTGCTTTCAGATCTCGGGCATCACTGGAATCTGGCAAAGAGCAAGTACATATTTTTCTCATCGTTTCAAGAGTAATTCTCTAGGACCGATATGTTCTTAATTTCTTCACTCCTGGCAGCACAGATACTAGCTGCTGGTACTGGCAGAATTCATAAATTTGCTCCAGTACCCATTTCACTCTTTATTAATATTGACATTTTCTGGCAAAACTCCTTTCCAAGGATTTAGGACTTAAATTTGGTGAGTTTATAAGTGAAGAGATCAAGAAATCCATGGATAAAAACAAATCCCCTAAAATCTTGCCAAATATACTACAGGATTCCCTAAAGGCTTACTTGAGAAAAAGAGATTAATTTTTTTTTTCTCTCACCAAGAGCCAAAACAACAGAAAGAATAACACTGGAATCTCTAAAAAACAGATGTATAAAAGTAAAAAAAGATCTGTTTGGGGTTAGCGTTACCAATGACAATTCTAGCATATTAATCAAATTTATATTTAAATTGCACAATGTAACTAATCTCAGAGCAGGTTTCTTGACACAAAAAAAAATTACTCTGTAGAATGATAGCTAAGTCAAGTAAATAACAAGTAACTGGATGTCAGGAATCTAAGAAAAAGTTAGGATTAGTAATAAAAATTAAATAACAGATGAGTTTAAGTCATGAAAAAAAAATAGTCTTGAGATGCAATACCAGAATCCATTTTTGGCATGTGCTCCTTATGATCAGGAATAGTTTTTTTAAGAATTCAAAAAAATTGCTCTAACTTTTTGTCTCAAATTTATGACTGAGGCGTGCATTAAAAAAATTAAACTAAAATCTATTGGCTTTGTACAAATTTATGTTGATTATTACCACCTTTCTTAAATACAATTTTTAAATTTCTAAATATACTTCAGTAGTAATAAATAAACTGATAACAGGGATCCCCATCTGTCAGACCCTACAGGACTTCAGACTAACTTCAGTAGAATTTGCCCAAGGTTTCAATAAGGTTTGAAGTCCTGCATTGAGAAGGGTTGACTGCCCCGTTATGTGTCATCTTCTTGCCTCAAAGTAAAAACAGTTTTACTGACTTACTATTAGTAGGCTCTTAATTACATTTTGATGAAAAGCCAGTTACAAGAGCAAAAGAATTGGTGTATATTACCTGGCTTGCAGCTCAAAGACCCTCTTTATACCAAGAGCTGCTAGAAGAACTCAGATTGACAGTGCAAGACACTAGCCTAAACATTTGGCAAGAAAACAATCTCTAAACGTTATTTAGCTTCATGTGTGTAAAAATGCAGAGACTAAAATAAACTCTAGGCAGGAATACTGAAAAAAAAAAAGAAAAATATGACTGAGTGCAGTGTACTTTCATGGATTTCTAAGTTTAACTGCTTCTTAGCAGCAGCCTCAGCATAGTCTAAATGGAAAAAACACTGTCCTTTTACCATGATAAACTTCAGAGCGAACATTTCTGCAAGAAGCTCCAGCCTCAGATCAAACAAGCAGCACACACTGACATCTGCTCACACCTGACACTGTCAGAGGTAGATTTCTTACCTTGCATAACACTTCAGGGGAGGTTGGGAAGGATGGGACTTGGAAGAGGAGAACTCCTGGTCTCAGCCTACAGCAAGTCAAGTTGGGCAGGATCCAAGTTTCTCTCTAAACCACAATTAATTTTTCACCTTCCCTCTCTGCCTGCCTCTGACCCAGCATTAGTACCAGACCTTTCACAGCTTCACAGCACATGTTTTACATCAGCTGATATGAAAGAAACACACATGAGGCTCATCAACCCTCTTATTCTTCTTTCTCCTCCTCCCACCACTCTAGCTGTAATCAATCCTGAAATTGATCCTGAAAAGATTTTTGGGAGCTCTCTACCCTTTACCAAAACCTCCTCTAGATCATGTCTAATGGGATATAGCCACAACCGTCACTGTCTCCCCTGTCATTGTATATGAACCCACCCTCAAATCAGCCCGACCCCAAAGCTTGTCCACCTTTCACTTGCTATATTGCTTGCAGGAAGAAGAATGAAATTAACTTTACAATTTGAGTTGGCCAAAACCCAGAAGGTGTCAGAAAAAATATTAGCTTTCCTTTAGGCAGTCAATGCACGAGAGCCAAGCATGACAACCAGCAACCCCTGTAGGAATGGAACCGTGGGTTCGCCAGGCACACTCAGCTCACCTGCCACAGCATCAAAACTCAAGACTGCAATGAGCAGATCAGATCTCCTGTTGAATGCATGCCAATACATGATTTTTTCGAAAGTCATAAAAATGTCGGGATCTCACTTAAGCATTAGAAGGTCTAATTTAGGTACCTATTACATGAATATGGTCGCAGTCACCAAAAAAAAAAAAAAAGCATTACAAAATATGCTGAGGTATCCTTTTGAGTTTTTCCTGCAGCTGGAAAAAATGCTAAATGAGTGAACAATGTGCCCCCGAGGGAAAGCACTCCATTCCAGTGAGCAGCAGACACAGCCCACAGCAAGAGGCACGACTACAGCACGACCCAGTGACCCACAACGAACGCCATGAACAGCGAGAGCTTGGCAGGGCCAGCCCGCTCGTTGAAAATCCTTTCTTCCAAACAAGAGTTGCTTGTCTGTTTACAAGGGATAAAATAGGAAAGTCGTAACACTTATTATTCAAAAAAAAAAAAAAAAAAGGAGGCTGATTTATGTATTTGCAAAACCAGCTATAATGTTTAATGTTATTCAGCACACGTATGAGACTTACATAAGTCCAAGTTTTCCTCTTATCTTTCATCTGTGGTGAGCTTTTGATTTCTCTTATGTTCAACAGTTTAGGTTATTTCTGCACAGGCACTTAGTCTGTCCGTGGAAGGCAGCAGATGGTGAAGGCAGGAACCCCAGGTGAACCTTGCCTTTCACGAAAGACGTGGACAGACAATGACTGGCCTCTACGATGGCTGGATGTTAGACAGGGGGATGACGCAGGTACTACTCAAGGGAGATAAACAATATACTTTATTTTCTGTTCCAGCATCTACTGCAGGGTCCTCTTTCTGCAGCTGGGACACAATCTTTCCCCGTATTTTTCACCAAACTCTGTCAGCGACACTATCCACCTGAAACGTCTCACGTGCTTTAAGACATCAAAGCTCCCATCAAGACAGGGAATAAGAAGTCAGGCTGGGAATAAGTGGATTATTACTCAGGGTGATTCATTTAAGACAACATGGTTACGTTAAATAACTATTTTAAGACACTATGATCCAATTTGATTTGAATTGCTTCTTGTTGAACTTGTAACCTTTCACTCCACCCTCTCTCTCTTGAGCCTGCTCTTGCTGAAGTCACTTGGATCCCTGCCATAACATACACAGCCTGCAAGCAACGGTATAGAAAAATCAGTACAGAAAGATTGTGCAATGGAAGAATTTGGCATCCTTTTCCAGAAGGAACAGAATAATCACCAAGTTAGTGTTTGAGTTTCTAGAAGCCTTTCCCCCCCCCCCCCATTCTTCTCAGGCTTTGGATCAAACACAAAAGAGCAAAATTAATCTTGATTTAAATAGTACTGCTTATAGAATCACAGCTTTTGCTGCAAGGAGTGTCTCAGGTCTGGAATCATGGACATGTCAAACTCAGGAATGAAGTTCACTGGCATTTGTGGAAACTAACATAGCCTCTATTCACACTTGGTTTGCTGTCTCTTAACCAGTGCCGTGCTAGTAATCACTCCTTTCCAAACAGTGTCATAATTTTTACTTAAACATTACAGAAATCAAGGGCAGGAGCACCAGAGGATCTCAGAATTGTATCATATGGGTCCAATTTCTACATCTAATAATAATTCATTTTAAAGCAGACCTTCCATCCCTTAGCTTCCTAGAGCAGCTTCCATCAGGATCCAACAATGAAGCCAGGAAAAGGAGAGTCAATTGCATCGAGCTAAACCCTTCCTCACAGCTCCAGATGTTTGTTCTGTTTTCCCCACCTTTGACTTCCAATAGCATCGGCTTAAGAAATGTCAAAAAATTAAAATGCATAGAGATATGATGAAAGCTCTTCCCAGAGGTGTAAGTATCCAGAGGAATAAAAAAATTATACATCAAACAGTATCTCCATACACAAAGCAAACGATCATTTCCCAGCATTCTCCTAGAGATAGGAACGTACTCCATGCACAGAATTATTTAACCATTAGAGATCAAACATGGGGTAGAAAATGACTGAAAGGAAAAGTAGTACTCTACAGTTGCTTCAGAGAGATTTTTTTGATGTAAAATGGAAACAAAAAATTCTTTCAGCACCTACTGTCTCTGAGCACAGAGACAGAGACCTAGTTTGAAAGGACTCACTTTACACAACAATTTTTTATGTTACTTTTAAGTGGATAAGACTGACTCAGCCTGCCCTGTCTCACAAAGTCCCCACCACAGCTCACTTGCTTGGCAAACATAAATAAACAATGTTCATTTGGAAAGGCTGAAGGAAGCCAGAGAAAGGAATTATGCAGCTTGATAACTTTAAACCACAGCACAAAATTCAAACAGCTAAACAGTGTTAGATCATACACAGAGCGGAGAGCAGTGAAGACCTTTGACTTTTGCGCAACCAGCAACATGATTAATTTACAGAAAGCTGGTGAGCTGGAAGACACCCACACGGGTGAAAATTACAGATTGAGAACATACACAAAGGAGAGAGTGTCAAAGAAGAAAATATTATGGAACAGTGTTTACTACTGAGTATTTCTAATCTCATTTTACCTGGAATAATCCCAGCTCCACATGATGCCAGCCACACAGAAGGGGTGAAGTGACAGCCAGTTGGATCACTGCACAGCTTCCAGGTATCTTAAACTTATCCCTGCCTCAAACTATGCATGAAGCAGCAATTTAATAGCTGATCATTATTTTAGACTCAGAAGTCTCTACAGGCTCATTTCTTTTCAGCTCTTCAGCCATCCATCCCATCTAGCTACATCTTGACATATCCCTCAGCCAAGAGGGACGATTCCCATCATCTGTTCTGATGGCCAGGATAAGACAAGCCCATCACACCAGTTCACTCCGGAGCTGAACTGCATGCCCTGAATTCTTCACTGGCACAGATCTCCCAAAAGCCTAGTACTTCCCCATTAACTGAAGCATCTCTGTTCTTCTTCTTCTTGAGAAACTACACAGAAAGTTTACAAACCTGCTGATCTTTATCCATCCAGCACCCATTATCAAAACCACTTGAAGCAGCACCACCGATCATACGAGAGATGGAAACTCTGTATCCCAGAGCAGCAGTCTGGTTCAACAGAAGACTATGTAAAACAAACAAACAAAAACAAGACCAAAAAAAAAAAACCCCCACCAAAAAACCAACCAGCCAACCAACCAACCAACAACAACAAAATCACCAAGAAAAAAAAGGAAAAAACGCAACCCAATCTGATACACCAGAGACTCTAACTGGACTCAGTGAGTGCTCTTCACCCTAACAGACTGGGAGGACAAGAAGACATTTTTCTCTTCCTGTGGCACATACAATAAAACCACTCCTGACTGCAATTGTCATACTGGGAAAGGTAGATCCATAAGACCTGAGAATTCATTTTTCAGTGCAGTATCTAAGAATCTGAATTGCAGAAGTTAGCACTGAGAATTAGGAAAAAATTTTAGCTCTGCCACTGGAAACTGGGAAAAATAATACATCCCTACCACAGATGTTATTATTACTTAGCAATTAATGGATAGAACACAAAAATGTTGGGCACAGTTTACTTAATGCAATCCATTCTTTCTTCTGAATACTTCAGTCCAGCTCCTTCATCTGCTTAGGCACAAAACACACTTGCAGATCATATGAACAGCCAGAATAATATTTTCCAGACATAAACTTAATGTCACTGGTTGTGTTTTGGTGTAACAGGTAGGGCTGAGACAGAGAAAATGCCAGTACCTCTTAGAGCAACTTCTAAGTTAATCACGAGGACTTCCTAGGACGCTTGAGGCACCAGGAGGGCCATAAAGGTTATTCATCCTTTCTGACTGCTGCTGTCTCCAAGGCTGTTGCTGCGCTCAGCAAGACGGCATTTATGTTTCATCGAACAGGAACAACATTTTCAGTTATAGTTTTTCCTACCACAGGACCACTTAGGGCCCATTCCTGTGAGGTGGTGACTAATCTCTACAAGATGAGAGACTAATCCTAAAGGAACCAAGTAGTTCCACTTGGCATATTGGAACTTGAAGTTTCAGTTGTGATCTTGCAAAGGACCAGGCAGATAGTCCATTGTGACAACCAAACTGCATAAACCTTTCCTAGCATCACCGACCAGGGATACTCATTCTGTTCCAGATCCTGCTGCCAAAGTCTCATCAGGTATTTATTCTAGCAACCAAAAGCTATCCATATTACTTCATAGCCAATCTGGATCAGCAAATATATACTGCTCATTAAAGAAATTTAAGAACGCTGACTGGAAAATAAGACAGATTTTTTTCTCATTCCTTAACTTCTTGCCCATCAGAGGTGGTTTTTTCACCATACTGGTAGTTTTCCAATCACTGGTCTGTTCAATGCATTTGGAAAAGTTTTTTCATTGTTTTATTTTTTCTTCTGGAAATGCTCACTTCAGCTGAATTTCACGATAAGGATTTTGATTGCCTACAAAATTATTTTCTGCATGTAATTCTTTCTTACCTTTCACTGCCCTCCCCACCTTGTTCAACTGCAATAGGAGGGTATATTTCCACATAGCCTGGAAGAGCATACACCACAAAACCTTACAGCCCCTGTTTGCTTTCTGTACTCACCTTGAAGTGCTGTCCACTGTAGGGGAACGAGGGTTAGGGTTGGGGTTAGGGGTTAGGGTTTAGGGTTAGGCTTTAGGGTTTAGGGTTAGTATTAGGCCATTATAGATAAAAGCACACATTATAGGATGCTATTGCAGTAGGATGCTATTGCAGAAAGACTTGCAAGAACAGGCTTCTTCTCCAGAGACCCAGGAAGCAGATGGAGAGGACAGTAAGAGCAAGGAGGGCAGGCAGCTGTAAGGTGTGAAGGGAGAAAACCGTAATTAGCTGTTTTGAGGCTGCTTCTAGGTGTTACCAGCAAATTTAAAGGACTAGCACGAGAAACACCATGGTGAAGGAATGCTTCTGTAAGAGAGTATGATCTAAAAATAAGGAAGAAATGGTTGTCAGAGGAGAAAAAAGGACAGAACTATGTCAGTACACATCCTAAAAATGTGGTAGTACTGATTCTCAGGATTTACAAAGGTGAACAGGAGACACAGCAGTAAATTCTGTAGATTCCTTTGGTTATGATTACCTTCACTATGGTCTTGTATTTTCTATTATTTTTATTATGGTTGTGTTTAGACACTCCAATAGGGTTTACACTTCTGGGAGGGCTTCTGGCACAATCAATGGTGCTACTTCTGACTCCTGTTTTTTACGGGAAGCAATTTTCTGTAGGCATGTTCTGAGAACACCTATCAGGAGGGGGAATAAATCATCTGTAGTCAGGTAGGTACTCTTGTGTCTCTTAGGATGGCTCCCTAGTCTTCATATTCCCAACAAATTCCAACATGTAGAGAACATGGTGAAACCACAGACCTTTCACACATCTGTGTCCCTACAGCAAGGTTACAATCCAGTGCTAGTTTTGAATACTTACAATTTGGACTCGTGGTGGCATTCGTGTTGGAGATCTGGCTCCAAAACTATTCTGGGTCCTGAGAAACTCAAAGACCAAGACAGAGACGTGAACGGTATACAGGGAGTTTGCAGTTAAAGCCAGCTTAATCAAATCTACCTCTGTGAATCGTGGTTGATCAAGTGGCAGTCTCCTCCAGGTCATTCAAAAAAGGTGTTAAACAGGACAGGGTCCAGATGTAAGAAAAGCACCTGATATTCCTTCACATTTTTGCCATTAATGAGAAAGGGGAAGGAAGCCATGGTGTGGCACACCTGACACAATTCCTAACTATCAAAAAAGACGGGAGATATCACGATTGGGCATTTGCAAAGAGCTTTTCAGCCTCCAGGAGTGACTTTGGCCCCCAGCAGTGTCCCTAAAATGACATCTCACACTCCCAGGTGCTCACTGATCTCTGTTCTGCTCCCAGCTGCACGCCACAGGCAAACTCTCCCAAGCAGACAGCTTTGCTGGCAGAGCTAGAGTAGCAGTCCAGGAACGAGCGGAGATGAAGCCTGCAGAGGAGGTATAGTCAGGTTGTACTTCATTCCAGCCCATCCATGCTGATCTGCTCTATCATGAGGGCTTTTCTGCAAGAGACAGGTTTTTTTCAAAGCAGGCATAAGACTCTCATTATCCTCTTGCTTTTGCAAGGACAGGGATTTGCAATCACAAGAGCACAGAACAAAAAGCCACTTCTGTCCCAGACCCATTCCCACTCAGGCTCTGTCACTGAACATCCTCTGGGTATCTGGCTGAAGCAGCCTAATACAGTGAAAAAGGCTATTGGCTTTATGTTTCAATCTAACCTTCTCATATATCTTCCATGCAGCCACAAAAGCGCCTTTTTCATTTTTAAATCAAGTAGAAAATCATCATCTTGACCCCAGTGTAAAGGATGAAATATCAAAAATATCAGTATCCACCTAAGTAATTTTTAATGAATTGAGTCCTTTGTCCAACAACAAATGAACTTGTCCCTTTGGCAGGGTAATACAGTCTAATCTGTTCTTATTTTTGGATTAATTTCAAAAACTATCCCTCTGCATTTGAGAGCTTTTTCTTCTTCTATGTGCAATTTTTCTTTTTTTCTTTTTTTTTTTTTTTTTAATAAACCTTAAATCCTATTTTTACCTTCCTTTCTAATTTCTGTTTGGGGAAAGATTTCTTATGGTGAAAGGCCTAGAGCTAAACTGAGAATTCCTTGCCAATGTATAGTTTAATTTGCATTTATCTTGCAGAAATACAAATGGTATATTTCTTGTCCTGGCTTGAAGTACAAAGGCTCTGAGATACTCAGTCCATGGGTTCTACTCTGATATGTAGATTTTTTTATCAGCTGGACCATGTCATCCTTTTACCCTATAGACCTTCAGGGAAAGGTAGAAAAAAAAGACATGGATGGTGTAACCTTCTTCCAAAAAATAGGTAGTGTGTACCCTGGGTTTATAAAGTTTTGTAATGTGGAGAGCTTGGGCTCCCTTTTTTTCATCATATAGAATCATAGAACGGTTTGGGTTGGAAAGGACCTTAAAGATCATCCAGTTCCACCCCCCCTGCCATGGGCAGGGACACCTCCCACCAGCCCAGGTTGCCCAAAGCCTCATCCAGCCTGGCCTTGAACCCCTCCAGGGATGGGGCATCCACAGCTTCTCTGGGCAACCTGGGCCACTGCCTCACCACCCGCACAGGAAAAATTTCATCCTACAAGATGACTCAAATAATATATACAAATAAATACATATTTTATTCATTAAATTATACCAGTTATAAAAGGCAAAATATATTTTGTCTGCCTACTTTCATGAACCTTCTTATTTTTCCTTTCATATCACAGCTCATGACAAATTCCTTTGTCTCCTTTTCATGACATGCAGCTATTTCTGTATCTGCTCACCCACTGCCAGACTCTGATCTCAGTAAAATTGGTGTAATTCCAGTGTAACTCCAGAGTGGCCCCCAGTGTCTGGACGAAAGTCTGATACTCTTGGTTCAATCCAGATAAAACAGTAGTAATGCTTGCTGGCAGAAAGCAGCATTTTTGGGGATTTGACAAGGACTGTGACCAGACTTCAGACTGAGGGCAAACATCTCTATCCATCTGTTGTCAAGACAATCTGCAGTCCCAGGGTCTGTTGGGTTTGGCGGCTGGGGGGTCTGCTGTTGTCCCCTGGGTGGATTCTCAGAGCACGTTCTCAGGATCCCGCCCTCTGGCTTTCATTCCCACCGCTGTCTGCTGCCGCGGGACCGGCCCCAGCCGCAGCGCACCGGGCGAGAGGTCTCCGGGCCAGCCTCTTCCTCTTTTTGCACAGTTTTGCACAGGCCCTCTCCTACCCTTAGGCAATCCTCTCTTCCAGACAACACTCTGCTGTGGGTTGAAGAAGTGGGCTGTGCCCTGCAGAAGATAGAGACCTTTTCAGGATGTTGCAAGACATTGTAGCATAGATGCACAAACTCTCGTTCAAGCTATTTATCTTAGTCATGCCCAGGAAGACTACAGAAAGTGTGAGAACCCTTCAAAAAAAAAGTGACAAATTATAGTATCGCAAACATTAAACAATACACACATTAACCCCAAACTATATCTTTGTGAGCTTTCTGACTCATTGATGGCACCATCCCACCAGTGTTTATGGAAGCCAAGAGAAACAAAAACAGTTGTGCTCTGACTAAGCATCTCACTCTTCAAGGAAGGAGCTACTCCTGGAGAAGACCATGTCATTTTTTTTTTTTCTATGAAAAGCTGGAACCTTTAACAAAAGCTAGTGGACCATGCCTGAATGTGTGTTGGCATCAGCAGGCTGGGACAAATAATGAAAATCTCTTCTGTTCTGTCCTGTCT
The DNA here is from genome assembly GCF_000699245.1 of Pterocles gutturalis. Classification (NCBI taxonomy): domain Eukaryota; kingdom Metazoa; phylum Chordata; class Aves; order Pterocliformes; family Pteroclidae; genus Pterocles; species Pterocles gutturalis. Next base: position 24,432 of record NW_010108465.1, on the reverse strand, counting down.
TTTCAACCTCATACAACCCTTCCACTGTAGCAAAATGTTATTTACTATACCAAAAAGACCAATCATGTTTTCCTAGTTGACACATCCACAGACATACAGATTTGTCTCATTTATTGTGGTGTTCTCTTTCCTGTTATTTCCCCTACTATAATATTTACGCTCAACAAAAGTCTTTTAAAACAATCATCTCCCTTCACTGACTTATCTGCTGAGACCCACTTCTATTCAAGCTCTGGATCAAAGTCTGTCAAACGAAAAATTATGTTATCTTGACTCTTAAACTATAGTACTGTTACTGCTCTTCAAATGGTTTTCATAAGAAACAAAAAAAAAAATTATTTACATAGCATTCTGTTTTCTTTAGCTAGCGTATTAAGGGGCACTCAGGCAAACACAGTGTGGTGCTCTAGTTTCCAGCCTGAAGGATAAATCTATTTCCATTTGAGTTTGGTTGTACATACCAGTCCTGCCTCCAGGGTCCTTGCACAATTTGCATTTCCACCTGGATCCTTATTGTCCCTGAGTTTTAACCAAAGTCTGTATCAAATCGTAATTTTTCCATTATGTTTGTTGACCAGACTCTGAATGGACTCCTAACTAGCAAAGAAATTTGAGCTGCTTACGTTACTAGTAATTCTATGCCAAATAAAAACAATATTAGAATAATTATATTACCACAGTGCAAGAAATTCCTGAATCTGTGGGCTGCTGGAGGAAATCCCAGGCCAATCCATGCAAGTTATCCACATGACTGTCATTTCTAGTTTCGTGGATGCCACCACCGTGAACAGCAACAGCTGACAAGCACTGTCTGCTCTGGCAAACCTTGGGGGGTGGTATTCCTTAGCGTGCTCGGTGGACCTGGGAATTGTACCCCTTGGATGTTTCAGCTCTTGTCCTGTAACCCTCACACTAGGAACCATCTGCTCACATGCTAAACAAAAGTTGTGGGACTATGAGAGCAGCAAATTCAAAATACTCTCAAGCTTGAAGACAGTCAAACGACATTCGTCCTCCTGCTTGCACTGATTATCGCTTGGATATCTGTCACATTACAGCAAGTGATCACAAGCTATCCAGTGCACCAGCTGTTATACTGGCTGCCCTTCACAAAGTGTGATGGACTCTTAAAACCAGAATTGCACACACGGCTTGTTACTGGAGCCCTTGCTGTTACTCTGCAAACGCACATCGGTCTGGGAAAACGTCTCTCATTTCTTTTGGTTTTGGAGCTCTTACAGTCCTTCCATGGATACAGACCTCGCTGCAGCTGGCTGGATTAGGCTCTTGCAATGTACTCCATACTTCAAATCACTCCACAGACCTGACTGTGGTCAGTAGATGAGAAACCAGTCCAGCTTGCAGTGGAAGTCTCTGGTGGTATTAGTACTGAGCATCTGCTTTGATTATCCAGAGACAATATAAACTGCAGTTTTGTTCTCTAAATGATGGATGGCTTGGACTCTGGTTACATCTTCCACTGCGGTGCCACCACTCCACTGGTTAATGTGGCCACAGGAGCTGAAGACCTTGCAGTTTAAAATAAGGTGACTTGCCATCATGATGTTGTGATGGCCCCTTGGCTTTATTTAATTTATTACGCTTGTTTGAACTGCTGTATCTTGTATCTCTCCGCTTTCGAGAGAGATTTCGTTTACAGGAATAGCAAGTGCAAGACACAGGCTGCTATGTATTCCTCACCAATAAGGTACTGTCCAGCTGATTTTATTTCTATAGGAGGCATACGTGAAAACTTTTGGTTTACTTGTCCCATATCGTGCTTTCGCAGGAGAGTACTTGGGGAAAAAGAACAAAAAAAAAAAGAAAAAAGAAAAAGAAAAAAGAAGACAGGCACTTTTAAAATGCTTGTACTACAAGCAATTACAAATCAACATAATAAATGGCAGAGTAGTGTCTGCACACATATGCTGGAGGTGGGAGTGCAGAGCACAGCTCCCCGTGCTGTTCAGCTGCACCCCACAGCACGGCCGCAATGCCCTCCCTTGCCCTGCCTGCCTCCCCTGTGCCTGGGCAGGCAGAGCCAGCTTCTCTCCTCCAGCATACATACACATTCAGACTCCCAGAGGAGTCTGGCAAGGGCTGATTCAAGCAGTGTAGGGGGAAGATGGATGACATACCCACGCAGTTGCTGCAATCTGGTAGCCCAGCTCCTGATCTGCACCATACTTCCAATTATTACCCAACAGGATCAAATGCTCAGTGTATCCGTTACACCCTTCCTTTTCTCTGTCCCAGTTCAGGAAATCATCTCTGTTTAGTACAATATTAGTATGCAAATACAAGTGTCATGTGTAGATGTGTAGATACCGAAGTAGCTGTGGGCAGGTGTCATGATGATACACAAAAGCTGGGCACTTAAATTCAACATGAAGTGAGGGGGAAAAGTATCCTAAGAATTAGAGCAGATCATAGAATCATTAAGGTTGGAAAAAACCTCAAGGATCATCAAGTCCAACCCACACCACCCAACCCACTAACCCATGTCCCCAAGCACCACATCCACACGTTTCTTGACCCCCTCCAGGGATGGTGACTCCACCACTGCCCTGGGCAGCCTGTTCCAATGCCTGAGCACTCTTGCAGTGAAGAAATTTTTTCCAATATCCAGCCTAAACCTCCCCTGGCACAACTTGAGGCCATTTCCTCTTGTCCCATCACTTGTCACTTTAGAGCAGAGCCCAGCACCCACCTCACTGCCCCCTCCTTTCAGGCAGCTGTAGAGAGTGATGAGGTCTCCTCTCAGCCTCCTCTTCTCCAGACTAAACCCCCCCAGCTCCCTCAGCCGCTCCTCGTCAGCCCTGTGCTCCAGACCCTTCCCCAGCTCCGTTGCCCTTCTCTGGACCTGCTCCAGCCCCTCAATGTCCTTCTTGTGGGGAGGGGCCCAAAACGGAAAGGCTTTGGAGACAGCAAATAAAAATGTCCAACTTTAATTTAAAAAAAAAAAAACAACCCCAAAATATTTTATGGCAGGATAGCAAAAGAGCTGTGAAACAGAAATTGAGATACTGATTAGCACGAATCCTTGCTCATGTAAGCAAGTACAACTTATTTAGGGTCCATGCAGTCCTGAGATAAACCTATGAAATACGTCAGAGGACTAACTTAATCTCACTTCATTTTAGCTACCTAAAAGTTAAATTTCTAGTCTCTGCTCCACAACGAGGCTCTTGGCAGCCAAAGGAGAGACACACAGAAACCTCCAGCTCTGTGTCCTCCCCCTGCTCTCACCTGCCTGCCTAGAAAGGACGGGGTTGCCTCTGTAGACAGATATTTCCCTTCATCGGTCAGAGAAGGCACAGGGGCACCTGGATGTCAAACCTTCAGGTCAATCCGGTTCAGCCAGGTGAACCACGGGGTAAAGGGTAAATTACGTAAGTCAGCCCAGCTCCTTCCAGTCAGCCCAGCAAGCCAAAAGCAGGGGGACACCCCACGAAGGACTGGGCTAGCAGATTTTGATGGAGCAGGGGATGACTTCGTGCACCGCCGAGCAGCCAAGCCGCAGTGACTCCAGATGTACAACTGAAGGGGAATAAGGATTTTTACTTGGGGCCACCAGCATTCTAGCAGGAGCACATTTCCAGTTATATCATGATTACCTGATGACTGCACACATTTGGATATTTTTGCCCACAGTGCAGTTTGATCATCACCTTATCCCCATAAAAGTTAAGCAGCCACAATCCCTTCTGAGTGTAACAGTCAAGCTAACTTCAGCCTACTTCTGCATTCACGAGAAATCAGACACAAATACTCCTCTGCTTTGCTTTCTGCCCTAAACCAAATAAACACGAGTGTGAGAGATGGCAGATTATTGTTAAATAGTCACTGTTCTGCCACTGAACTGAGCAATGAGGGTAGCCTTGCCTGAAGGCTCTCTGACTTTGCACATTTTATTCAAGAATAGAGATCAAAGATGAAAAATTCTAATTTTTCCAGAGCATGTAATTTATCTGATAATTTAATCAAGGCTAACATGCTGCTTTTTATTACATAGTATGTAATTTGGCATAGAAAGGCCAAATTTCCATTAGTATTTGAGTGGGTGAAGACTGTCAGGTGTCCATAGATTTTCAAAACCATCTAATGCTTTTGAAAACACCATCAAATATGTTCAAGTCTGTAGATATCTTCAAAATCAAGTCCAAACCTCCTAAAACAAAAATTGGAGGTAAAGTTAATTACACGGTATCAAATCGGCAAGGAAGCAAATGTGAAATGAATGAATTAAAGGAAGGAACAGAAAACCTGGGCTGCAGCCAAAGCAGAAACCAGCAAGTGTGCATAAAGAAAGGAAATCAAATGTGTCCCTTTGTCAGACAAAATCACACGGTTGCTTTCATTCCCTGTAATTACTTCTGTCGATCCAGCCCTTCCTGGCTGCTCCCACACAGACAACCAGAGGTCCTCTGCTCTCTTCTTCAAGGGGAAAAGGGGCTGGAACACTGCTGTGGCTGGCTTTCTAAGGCTCTTGGGTAGGGGTCTGCAAAGAAGCTGTGCCACTGGAGCATCACATCCTACACATCATTGCTCAGTGGCTCTACTCAGTGTACGTTTTTGTCAGGAAGCCCAGGGTCAGAATTACACCCTAATTCTCATAGTAGTTATGTTGCAGCTAATCGGAATATACTTCACAGACTTCAAGGGTATAACTGACAATGTCAGTCTCGGGCATTCTTTTCAAGTAACCAACACCTAAAAAAACAATGAGGCTATATTAATTTGATGTTTGCTTTATAATTAGTCAGAACCAAATCTACAATAATGCTGATATTTCTATAAAAGGTCACGTTACCAGCTCAGTTGAATTGCATGTCTAGATGTAATGCACGGTTACCTTAACTGAAGCCTATCTAAACTACCTCCGTTATCTAAATTGGCACATTTTCCTTTCATTAACAGACTGAAAAACCTCTGTAAAAGAACACAAGCTATCAAAGACGTCCAAGTGCCTTGGTGCTTCTGTCACTCTAAGAAGTTTAAATCCAGCCTTGTAAACCATGAGAATAACCAAATTCATATTTATAAAAATTGGTATTCAGGTTTTAGTAAAGTTACTTTTAAGTTATCTGTAAAAAATAGAGAAGCCTTGTTGAGTTGGTCTTTAAAACATTAAACCCAAGAAACACTAATACACATGAAAGCAATTTTTCCTGTTAACTAGCAATCTCTCTCCTTCGGTGTGAGGACTTGGCTGAAGGCTGGGTGTCTACTGGTGTGGTTTCACGATGATGAATAGTATAACCGCACATACCAGGGTGCATAGCTGAGAGCTACTCTCAGCCCTGCAGGGGGAAAGGCAGGACCCATATGGGGGGGTCAAGATTTGGAACCAGCCATCACCCTGTCATTATTTTTGTTTCCTAAAATGTAATCCAACCTGCATGACCTGGAGGAAATATCCTTAACTAGTGTTTTTAAGAGGCCAAGCAGAAAAAGAAGTCAGAAGTGGAGAGTCAGCAGCATTTTAACCTTGAGGAGGAGAGAGCTTTGGGCACAAAGCAAGAAGACCACACAAGGCAGTGGAGAATGACTGTATAAATATTTGCATCCATCCACTGCCTTCATCAGGCAGTGCTGCTGCGGCTGAGGTGTGGTACACCCAAGGTATCCAACTTGCCAGTGCTCTCAGCATCCCAGATTGTCCCTCAGCTGTGAGGAGCCAGGGCTGTTTGGCACCAAGGAACATCTGCTGCTTCCCAGTCTGTTTCTCCAGATCTCATTTGTCTGCCAAAAGGTGTTACAGCAAGGTAAGTCAGAAGCTAGCAGAAAAGGAGAGTCGCTAACCATGACGGTGCCAGAAATTTCAGATTCATGTGTTGAATCATGGGTCCGACTGATAAAAGGGCTTCTGGAAAAAAAAAACCCAACCAACCAAACAAAAAAAACAACCCACCAAACCAAACGTGTGTATTTCCAGATATGAGAACACAGCAAAACACTGCTTAAACAAAACACTCTTCACACCCCAAGTCTCACACCCAACAGACCTCCTAAGAGCTCACCTGCAGAAGCAGTTTCTGAAATGTCTCTAGCAGGGCATGTGCCATCTTTCTACTTCTTTTTTAGTTAGACTGTTCAACACATCCACAATTCCCTGGTCTGGCTAGTGTGGGGATGTACTCCCTTGATCTTCTAGGGACAAGTTAGACAAGACTGGCATTATTTGGATGTCCAGGCTAACAGCCACCGCTGGTAGTGAGGGCTTTGGGGCACAGACCTGGACTGATGGCTTGGATCCATGGCAAGCTGCAAAAATGGAACAGCAAATCACTTGCACTGTGTCTACAGAAGTTGTGCATAAACAGAAAGTTTTCTCTCTTCACCTTCTTCCAATACATTGATGCCTTTTCTGTGAACGTGTAACCAGAGCTGCGTGAAATGATTGGTAATAGCAGCCTGAAGTAATGAGGGGAAAACCAGCTTTTATTCTCTTGCATAAAATGTCAAAACATGGATCAGACTGGCTGAACATCCAGAAATTCTTTCCATCCGATCACTGGATTTGCCAGCCATTCTAGGATGTCTTTTTCAAAAAATGAAGACAACTTACGAAATTGTCTAGCTTGAGTAAAGACAGAGACTGTTTCCAATAGGAGGGGTGAATTTATTTTGAAGTTTGAGATTATCTGTTTTTGAAGTCTTATATTTAGGGATTGCTTTTCATTCCAAAATAGTCAAAGATGCTTTGTATCACCACAAAAGGTCCCTAAAAAGTGTCTTCTTTGTTTGTTTAAATGAGACCTTATCTTATTCTTAGCATTTAATATAATCCTTTAGATCTTGTCCAAGTTGCTGATCGTGTAAAATCCCAAAATATTTGAAAACAGGCCAGCAACAGCACAGGAATTAATAAACAAAATATGACTGGCCAGCTTTATGGGCAAAGCAAAGTGCCCATTTGGGTATTTCTTTTGCTTATGTACGTAAAAGGAAGGGAAAAAAGTTGATTATCCTTGCAGAGGGCAACTGGTGAAAATGTAACTTTCATGGTAAATGGCTCTTCAGCGATGAAACTGAGAAGGAGAAAAATAAATTATGTAAAACCTTCAAAGATTTACCAAATCCTGTCTGTTCAGGATATTGTGTGTGTGTCTGGTAATCAGAATGAAAACTGATAGGTATGATTACTTACTAAATTTGACATTGTGTATAGCAGCTACAGACAGTGGTGACAAAATTCTGTCTGAAGCTTTCTCTACCCTGTATCCACACTCAGCAAAACCTCAGGAAAACCCAAAAGAGTGTTTGAAGAGTCTGTGCTGTGTGTGCTTAGCAAATTTGAAGCTTGAACAATTAGAGATGTGGCCAATGAGAATAAAAGCTGCTGTATATATATATATATATATATACATGCTCTATATACATGCTGCACTGAATGAGCAAAAAATATTTGCCATCTGGAGAAGGCATAGATGGAAAGTGTTTGTGTGCTGAAACAGACATAAAATAGGAAATCTGACATTATTTTTCCTACCTCTGGCAGTGGAGTTTGTCAATGTGTCCTTTATTGGGAATGCGTTTTAGTGTCAGGAAGACACCCAACCTTCGAAGCCCTCAACTTCTTAAAGTTATTGCCTCTCAGATGAAGGCAGAGCACATCTGACAGCATTTGCTCTGCTGAATGCAACTGAATAGCCCAGCTTGAACCCAGAGGAAAACCGCACTCCTCCTAAGCAGTCACCAAACCCTCAGACTAGTTCCTCCAGTTAAACGAAGCCTGTCCTTCCACTTCTTTGTGCCCATCACCTTTCAATGCTCACCAGGATCACGTCAACGCTCAAAACCATCAGTCATCACCATGCAGTACGTCTTATTCAGCCGCACCCCCGCTCTGGGTCCTTTGCTGCTGAGGTGAGGAAGCGACACGTGTTTGGACTCATCTTGGGCTGCCAGCGGTTCGGCGAGGTGCGGTTCCCGCGGTGGCAGTGCACACGCTCCTGTGTCACCCTTGTCAGAGGCTGGAGCTCTGCATCAAGCAGCTTTTGGCCTGAGACTCCTGCTTTTGGGAGCAACACCCCACTTCACGGTTGGCTGCACCACCCCACCTCTGAACCCTGGCAGACGTAAAAGCCATGGAGAGCCAATGTTGGGCCAGCCAGGCAGCCTGGCCAGGGAGAGGAAAAACCTCTTCTTAGCCAGAGGCTTCAGGCAAGGACAGAAGGCAAGACTGAGTTACTGCTGTGGGACAAGAGGAGCTGGAGAAGGAGAAAACCACGTGACAGCAGCACAGGAGAGGCCAAATGTCAAGAATCTCATGTTTTTAGATTCATGGGAGAAGGAAGATTCCTAATACGAAATAAGGGTATTTATTTTTGCTAGGTTACTCTTCATGTGTTTGTAACAAACTTTTTCTATAACAGGAATGTTGGTGCATATAACATATACAGTATATAGTATATCATATAGGACATATTTTTCCCTTGTCTTCTACTTCCCCAGATGCAGTTTTGGGCCTGAGGATAAAATGTCAACCCTGTGAATGCAGCAGAAGCTGCTTTTATTCTGTCCTTCCCAAGGAAACCAGGTGGCTGCTTCAACCAGTCTCTTTCTTTCCGTCAGAAGACAGATTTACAAAGGAAAGGTTTACCTCAAATGACTTTAGGCTGAAGTTGTAACCCACTCCTCTCTGTCCTTCAGCTTTGTAGCAGCAGGTTTCTGTAGGAGTAAACAAGCCAAGACCCAAGCATTGAGACCTGTAGAGAATCATTTCAGAGCACTGCAGGACACTGCTTAACGCACAGGGACTATTTAACCTGAGATCTTACAATAAACTTATGTTTCTAAAATTTAGTATCAGCAATTTTTTCCATAGGAAAGGTGATATTTCAATTGGCAATTTCCAATTGCAAATAAAATACTACAGCTGGAAAAATATACATACCGGAATTCACAAAATTCCCATGAAAACAAGAGAGGAAGTCTTCTCCCGGTTTGAAGCTGTATGTGGAAAAGACATTAGATATTGTCATAATCTGAATTGAAGCCTGATACCTTTACCCTGTGATTAATGTGGAAAAACAATGACTTAACGGGTGAAAATAATGTCTATATGAGCAGTCTTCAGCTTATTTCAGCTTCTCAGAATGTGGAACTTTAGGTACTGCAGTGGAGCACATCACTGGAAAATTCAGCCTAGAAATGCTACTGTTTAAAGAGGCTCTCCTAGGGAAACAAAATCTGCTTGCTTTTCTGTTTTCTTCCTTTCTTCATAGCAGGATTTTAAGGTTATTGAGATCACAAGGAAAGAGAGATAACCAAATCTTTTGGGCATGGTTAAGATTCAGATATTTAGATAAACCCTAGGTAAAGAACCAGATTTTAAGCCGGCAAACCTTCTCACATCCATCCATCCATGAGGAAGGTGACAGTCAGTATCTCACCCAATAAATCACCAGAAGAAAGTCCACAGATTTGCATAATATTTTGACTTTATTTCCCAACAACCTCAGAAGAAATGTCAGATGTCCCTCACTTCCATAAGGGAGTACGGACTCTATACAGCGTGAACTTTGCAAGTAAGAGCTGGAGTCCAGCCAGCAATCCTACTCAGTAACCAACAGTCAAAACCAATTGACTTCAGTAGGTTCTTGGGTCACATATTTGGATCCTGTGGATTCTGCCAACTCCTGGTTTAGCAAGAGCAGTGAAATTAAATGCACACTACTCTGGGGGCTACAAGAACACAAAACTATTGTGGCAACTGAACGGAAACAATTGTGCACCAAACACACTGAGATCTGGAATGAGAGCTGCTTGCAGACTTTTTTTTTTTTTTCCTTACAATAGAAAATGTGGGCATCTTGGAAAGGCTGAAATTACCAGGAGTCTGCAAGTAATCGTGCCCTGGAATGCCAGACACCCAGCACTGGTGGAGATGAAGCAGAGGAAGCCGAGGGCACTGTGCTGTTGCCACAACTGGTTTTCATTCCTCCAATTACAGTAAAGAAACAAGTCCAGGTCCCATTGAAGGCAATGGTAAATGATTTGGTTTGGCCCTACAGATCTGCTCTTCTCACTATTAACTCCTCTGTGCTTTTCAGAAAATTGCTTTTAGCGATATTCTAATTTCTCATCAACATGCTATTGTTGCTTGTTATTTCTAGGCAATTCTACAACCATAGATGATTCAATTAAGAGAATCAAATCTTGTCCCCAGTGCAACTTTCAGTTTTGTGCTTATTATCTTTCTGATTTCTCACTGTTTATGCTCATAGCTTTTAATGATGCTCAGTTTACCAGTACAACCCCAGGATTGTATCATACTCTCCAGTATACTCAGCTGGCTAAAAGACATTTCCAGCTCAGTTTTAACTGTGAAGAAAAGGGTTTGCTGGATAGCACGTGCAATTCCAGATGTGACACAGTCTGGTGCTCAGACACCCTGACACAAAGTACAGCAAAGCGTTAATAGATTTTGCCAAGTACTTGGCTTGAAAAGGAATAGGTGATCTAAGCCATCCTTGGTAGAAACTCCAGACAAGTGGGCAACTCCCACAGTTTCCAAAGGTTTTTTTGTGAGGGGTTTGGGTGTCTTATGACCTACTGTATTTTGCGTTTGTATTGCCCTGAACAAACTTCTGCGGTTCTCATCACAATCTACGTATAACCTGCACCGTTTGCAGCCAAGACCCAAAGATGAGAACAAAACTCCAAGGAACTAAGTGTCGAAAGGGTAATCCGACCCCAGAGGCTAACAGAAGAAGAGTGACTGGGAACAGGGCTGGTTCAGATAAAATGTGAACTGCCACCCATTACCCAGGCCAAAGGGATGCCACACCCTCAGGACAAGCTCTCAAAACCAGACTCATATCAATAAAAACCTGACTATTCCTTCATCCTGTTTTCTACTCCCTCCACTAAAGCCAGCATCATCTGCAATGATTGTCCAGATCTTGAAAAAAAGTTTTTATTGGAGTGAGATGTCCTCCCAACAGTTTCCATCCTTTAGTCCTCCTCTGTCAGGTCACAGGACTCTGAAGCTTTATTATTTTTTTTTAATAGGTAGCTGGTCATTAATTCTTGGAGTCAAAGGCTCCATGAGGTGAACGACAGACGGAAAGTGTATTGCCCATATCAGCAGCGAACTAATTCTGTTCCAGCAAATACCAGGTTTCAAACTCTGCTCAAGCATCTAAAGAGGAAGCAAACAAAATCCATTGAGTGACCAGGGCTCCCGGCATAGCTGGGAGTTAAAACGAGACGGGAAATGGATGTCCCAGATGAGTCGCCGTCACACCCCATAAACTGCACCCACTCCTCAGTGTAGCAGCCTGAATTTTTTGTTCACAGGCTCCTAATAAATTATCTTTCTTCACAGCTTTTTTTTTTTCAGCCACAAAGACTCTGAAACACAGAATAACAGTGCAAAAGTGAAAAACAAAGCAAAACAACCAAAAAAAAAAAACCAACAACCCACTGCAAATTCTGTTTGGGACCACTGTAGCCCCCCAAAAAAGTAGGAGAGGAACACTTAGCTTCCAGGCACACCAAAACCATCAGGAGACACCACCAGGGACATGGCAATAGAGCTGGGGGAGAAGGGTTCATTACTGAGCTGTGCCAGGCAGCATGGGGATGAGCAGAAGAGGCTAAAAATTATTTGAAGGCAGAAAAACAACAAAAAGGAGTGCAAGAAAGTGGGAGAGAAAGGAAGAAATGGGAATTTATTGCACTATTTTGGGGGAGATAATGGTCAGGACTAGACTTGGGAGGAGGTTTCTAAGGTGCTACCATTTTAAGAAAGGATCCACAGTACAATGTGTGGGAAGCCATAGAGGTGAGATGATAGCAAAGCAGTTTCAGAAGCAGGATATGGTGCAGGAAGCAAATCCTCCATATCCATCGCCAGTAACTGTACACATGAAGCAAGCCTGCAGGATTGAGCTCCAATATGCCAATTCTCACACCAAGATAGTTGGAAAGAAAGAACAAAAACCCAGACAAGGAATGAGTCACCTTGATGTTATCAGTCCCTGCAGCCTTCCCCAGACCCAACCTCCCTTGCTCAGCCCTGTGCTTCTGGATTTTACATCCCTTCTTCCTCTTCTCCTGAGCAGGGATGAGTTAGAGGCGGTAGGTGCTGCAACGCCGCCCACGTGCACAGCATCCCTCCAGCTGCCTCCTCGCAGCCAGGCACGAACTGCTGCAGCCACAGCAAGCAGAGAGCTACACACCAGGAGTCACAAGACAGAGGCACCAGGAAACAGAAACACGTCCAATGTCACTTCTCCCGTTCCTTTTTTTTCTTGGTGCCTTAAGCAAAATGCCTGTACCTTAAAACAGCCTTGTCCAGTTTCAGACACCCACACTCGGCACACATGGTTTACTATTTGTTCGACAGATGAAACGCTCATCACCTGTCAGCTTTGGAAAATGATGGGTCTCCTCCTGCCTCATCCTGGCGAGGAGGTGTGGGACATTTGACTGACAAGCCTGGGAGGGCAGAGGACTCTAGAGGCGGAGCAGCTAACACAAACCAACTTTTTCCCACCCCACTTGACAGGTTTGCTACAAGAAAATATGTTAGATATTTGTTTGCTCTGGCTGTGACTGCGCAATAAGGAAGAGTTTAAGGACAGGTGATCCTGCCTCTGGGCAAGGGGACAATGCAGAATACTCTTGCCGGCTCTTCCCACCCTATTTTCCCCAATAAGGGCATTACGTGGACTGGCAGTTTTAGGGTTACACACTAATAGCACCAACAAGAGCCCCCCCCAACCCTAGAAACTGCCTATATAAAGTCCTTTTGACACTTTACCTCCTCCCCATCCTGCCGTGCTCCAGCAGGTTTGGATATTCCCAACACCGGTACAAGTACTCACTGGGTTTGAGTGGGTTCCCAAACCACCCGGCTCACCAGCAGGGAAAATGCTGGTCCGCAGCAGGTCTGCAGCATCACACGGGAGGGAGGCAAAGCCTTCGGTACTCCCCTGGAAATGCTTCCATAGACATGGTGATTTCTTGCTAAGAAGTTAAAAATCTCCAGGTAGTCTTTGTGACAGTGGGGCTCTGACAGCAGACATCCTTTTGCAGATTATTGCCAAAAATCAGATGCCTGTAAAGCAAGACGGGAAGTGTCTGCTGGGGAAAGAAATACCTCCGCCTTTAATGAAAAGTTAATAAACGTCAGAGAAAAAATCTGAAGACATAATAATGACTGCAAGGATTAACTTTCTCTTATGGCAGCAGTGCTAGATTATTTATTGGAGATACATTTTTCCTACATGTGGATTGAGTTTTTTACTTAAAAATAGATAATCAAGGGTTTATGAATGAAAGGCACGCTGGGGAAAAAAAAATCAATTTGACACACAAAATTAAATTTCAGTGTCAAAAAGCTTGGATTTAGCACAGGAGGAAAAATGATATTTCATCCTACTGCAAAAAGGAAAGCCACTGGAGACTAATGAGGAATTCAAGCGGATTCATATGTGAGGAGTAAATAGGGAGGAAGTTTGGGCCATAAGACACTAATGTGAATGTACACTTGGCTCTTGCTTTGCCCCCAGATGCATGAGCTAAATTGTATTTTGTGGCTTTATGGTGACAGAACAGCAAAGAAACTTCACAAAGAGTTTTCACTTGTAGCCCTCCTGGGACTCAGAGATGGAAAAGGCTAGATATGCTAACTCTGCAGACAATATGCTAACGCTGCAGTTTTTGGTGATGAGCAGAGGAAGTCCCTACAGGCGGCTTCGTTGGCACGTGCTTCCTTCCTCCAAGCACAAGACAACCAGCGAAGAGGACTTGGTTTTGCACAGAAGCCACCACTGTGACCGAATAGGCCTCAGCAAAGTTGCCTTTTAAATTACATAATTAAAACCAGCAAAGAAAAAACTTAAAAGGCACTATCCAGTCTTTATGTGTGCACAGCCACACATGCATACACGTACACACACACGCATGCTTCCCAAAAAAATTGCTATTTCAAAACAAATTTACCACACAGCTTCAGATAAATATTTAGACTATGAAATGCCAAAAGACTTCATATAATTATTACTATGGAATCAGATATCTAATTTTTACATTGACCTCATTTTTCACAAAAGCTGAAACACAGTTAAAATAATTTGTTCTGTTTCAGATGGAATAAAATGCCTGAAACGAAGCTAAAACAAAATGAATTGTGTAATTACCATTAAATCCCCTGTTTCAGTACCAATTTTTCCCCAATCTCCAATCCCCCTCTCTTCAAGTGTGCTAACCTAAGACTTTTCCTTTCCTTATTGGCTTTCCCAGGTTTTGTCCCAGAATCCAAGAATGCTTTTGTGACGCAGCTCTTGACTTACCCACCATCCCCACTCCCGACAGGGACCAGCCTGGGTGCCCCTGAGAGTGTCTGAGACCCCCAGCTCTGCAGCATGGCAGCCCACCCCTGGTGCCTTTGGTCACTCTCTCTCCTTGCATACTAGGGGACATTCGGATTTAGCTGAAGTCCCTAGCTGGGTGTTAAGGGGCAAGGACACGTGTTTGGATGGCTCTGGTCACTGTATCTGAACCGAAGCGGAGCCCCTTGGGCATCCTGAGAGCGCCGCGGTGAATGGGGATGGCTGCTGGAGTGCAGGGTGGGCCAGGCAGGAAGAAAGAGTGGAGTTTCCAGTATGTTCACAAGAAAAGAGCCTGCCTGAGAACCTTGGCCACCTTAGGTCCCACCATAAGCAGTGTATGAAATCCCATATCCTGTAATCCCACCAAGTAACACCTGGTTTCTTCCTACAGCTCCACTGAAATCCAGTTCTCCTTCATAAGCAGAAAGCTGGCATAATCCAGCTCTACTGTAAAAAGATTTCAGAAGTCACTCTTCCCCTGGTACACATCCAGCAAATTAGGTGTGCACCATGGCTACTACACAGGTCGAGGCCAACCGCGTGGTGTCCCTTCCCCTGGCCATCCTCGTTCCAGGCTCTTCCTGCCCATGTCCTGCCAGGGCTGTAGATACTGAGGATGGGTTCTGCCCATGAAGCTTTGTCGTGCCCAGAAGTAAATAACAAAAAAAGCAAGCTGTACCCTGTATTGCAAACCTCTTTTGAACCCAAGAGGATGGAGCAGGTGGCTCACCCAGCCCACATGTTTTTCATTCTCATCTGTCCAGAGAAGTAGAAATTACACCAACCCCATGCTGTGTAGGAAGGAGTCAGAGCCATGAGCAAACGCTGTTTTTGGGGAAAGGCAGCTTAGACCAGTATGAGAAGGACATTCTCTGTGGTGGACTGGCCAGACCTCTGATTAGTGAAGCAGTTTCTTCACAAGAAATCAGTGGGTGGTGGGTGGTTTGTTGTTTTTTTTTTTTTTCAGATTTGACAATTTTTGCTTTTACTATGTCTAGGAAAAACTGGATCTAAAATTATTGATGCAGAATAAATACGGCTGATCCCAACCCTTCCAAATAAGAGTGTTTCTGTCATTGCACAACCAAAATAAGCAATATTTGGGACACTTTTTCAAAAAACTTGTCATTCTGGTCTTTCTTGGCATGTTATTTAAACCGTACCTAACAAATGGATTCATTTAAACATCCATATGCTTTTCAGAGACTAAATTAAGTTTTTATTTTAATAAGTTCCTATATTTGTTGCCAAGCTCTCAGGGAAAATGTCCGCTAACTTTTATCACAACATCAGAGATGTGAGCCAAACTTTTGCCAGTGAACTACATTATACTTTGGGGGCTGGGGGTGGTGGTGGAATCGTAAATTAAAGAAACAGCTCATATTAACCAGCAATTGTACTGTGAAGAGCTGACGGAGGGTATCACCCACAAGCCATCGTCCCTCGCGATGGGCAGCAGGACCCAGTGCCACAGCCTGGCGGGGGGACAGAATGGGGAGTCCCAGCCCGAATTCTGAATGTCTTGCCTTTTGTGGGTTTAAGCCACATGTGGAGTCACCGAATTTCTGATGGGTGTTTTACAGCTGAACTATAAACCCTGAAAACAGGGAATGATGATGGAAACACAGACTACCCCATAACCACAGTACACGGCTCTCGCGGGCACCGCCACAGTCACGGGCTTACAGCTGAGTTTCAAATTATTCTACTGAATTACAGAAAGGGCTGTTATTAGGCTCCCCTCCTCTCGACCTCATTCTGTACAGTGGTTGGCCATCATTAAACCCTCTTTCTAACAACTTTTGTGTATAAACTGCTTAGCATATCAAGATTTTTATGAACACTGCAATTTGATATGTTCAGGACGTAATACACATTCAGTGGGACTCTGTCCCCCAGGATAATGTTTTCCTGCTGTCAGTTTAGGGCTGAGACATTGTGGGTTTATGACAGCGAGTCCTTTCAGGAGGTGGATTCACTGGCCAACTGGTGGAGGTAACCCTGCAGGGTGGAGTTAATCTTTGCTTGTTAAGAAAAATCCGGAGCCTGATGTATTTGTCTGGTAGCCAGCCTAATTAAAAAAAAAAAAAAAAAAAAAAAAGTGTGGTATCACCTCTATAGAAGTAAAAAGTAAGAAATCCAGTCAGGACAGTCACTCACTTTTGGGAATCTCAGTTTCAAGAGATGCAAAATACAGGCTCAGCTTCTTCAGCACGTTTGCAGCTTCTGGCTCTGCAGTCATTTAATGTTGCTGCACGTTACTCCACAGTCGTTTCATTTCACCTCCTGAAGTGATTGCAATTCAAGATGGGGGGGTGGGGGGAGAGAAATACACCTGGTTTTGCATTGACTATAGAGAAAGAGGACTGATTTCAGTTCTCAGTGACAAAAATGTATCGCATCAAGCACACAGCTTTTTAAGAGAGCAAGTGGGTTCAGTTATTCATGAAGGCAGGCTGAGATTTTGCACATGACTGTCTTAGCAAGCGAAGACATTTACAGAATTCAATAATATTTCATGAAAATTGCCTCTTTGGGAACACTTTTTGCAGATCCCATTTCTTAGAAAAGCAAGAGTTTGCCTTAAGCAAGCGCGTTGACTTACTGCAAGAGGGCTAAAGAAGAAGAATAAGCTCATTGAAATCCCCACGCGGAGAAGCTCTAAGGGAAGGGACTTGCTCAGGGGTGTTTGCACAGTGCCTGGTACAATGGGTCCTAACCTGGTCATGCCCTTTGGTTGCTATTGCAGAGCAAACATTCGACAACAAAGAACTAGCAAGTAACGCTAAGGTCAAGCTCAGCTACCGAATCTGCACTGTGCGTTCCCTGCCTGCCTCCTCAAGCACTGAGGTAGCTAGTACCCCTGCATCCAAAGGCCAGCTAAAGCCAAAAGAAAAATCTCCTGTTGGCCCCATTGGCTCTTGCTCAGGTGTCTGGTACATTGGACAGAATTTCATCAGATGCTTCCCATCATTCATGGACATTCCCACTGCTGTGGGAGGGTATTTCTGGGATGATGGAAGATCGTCACCTGCTAGGAAAGACTCCCAAGCAAATATCTCAGAGTCCAAAGAGTGAGTTCTGGGCAGTGGAGAATATCTGCTAGACACCTCTGTGCTGCTTATACAGAATACCCTCTGATCAGTCAAGGAGCACAGTTTAAAGAGTGCTTCCACGTGTACTGGTCAGTAATGCGCACCCGTGACAACGAAAACGCAAGTAATGCACCAGGTGACCTGTGACAAATATGATGACTGTCCCCAAAACTCCAGAAAACAAACGTTATCATGTCCCATGATGAGCCAACACTGGGTGTGCATTTCACAGGAAGATTGCCAGTCATTCCTCACCAGCACCTGAAGCCCTTTCTTCTCTCTTCTCAGTACGTGACCTTTGAGATGGCCACCGGTCCAGCCCTGCAGAGGCTCTGCTGCCTAATGGGCTGGCTTCATACAAGCAACAGCAATAGCCTGATCCAAGGCAGACACCGCTTTCCCCATTTGCGTGTAAAATAGACATTCTTCCTGGGGTCAGAGAACGGCAGGTGATAAGCATCATCTGCAAGACACTGGAGACAAACCTGCGGCTGTCTAGCTTTTGGGTGAAATTTGGTGAGTTTCAAGTTCTTAGGACTTCTGTGACTTTTTAATAACTTTATGGAATGTGGCATATGTAAAGGTACCCGTGGTGGCTGCAAGAAAGCACGGCACAAATGCCTCCGCGCCCTCGCAAGAACGTGACTTCAGCTCATGCTGGCACAGAATGAGTTTGGCAGACTGAAAAATTCTACCTTAAATATTTGACATTAATGGTGAGAGAGGGTTGGGAAGAAACGAAAAGCACATCAGAAAGCTCCATTAAAAACAAAACAAAACAAAACAAAA
This sequence comes from Pterocles gutturalis, assembly GCF_000699245.1. Classification (NCBI taxonomy): domain Eukaryota; kingdom Metazoa; phylum Chordata; class Aves; order Pterocliformes; family Pteroclidae; genus Pterocles; species Pterocles gutturalis. Next base: position 6,197 of record NW_010108465.1, on the reverse strand, counting down.
CAAAAAACTGTGCAATTCAATTTTACAGTTCCATAAAAAAGGCAAAAGAGCAAGTTCACAGCTGGCAAGAAGGAGGGCCCAAGCTCTTGGTTTCGCTTCCGCCACTGGCTGACATTTATAGGGCTCCTTATAAATAGCACTTACATAAATCAGCCCAGTCACAGTTCACACCACTATTGCAAAGCAGACAACTATCATGTATTTGTTGTTTCCTGCATGATAAAGCCTGAAGTCAGGAATATGAGATGTATATGTTTCTCCAGTGGGTAATTTAGCCCAAAGCCAAGTGTCTGGTTTGCAAAGAGTAGGAACAACCTGCTACAACCCAAATAAAAGCCTTCAGGCTAAACAAGAGCTTCTCTACTAGTTTGGGTCCCGACATTTTTAATAAGTACCTTGTGGTGCATTTTTTTTCCCTGCTTTAATCATAATTGCTGTTCTGCTAAATTTTTAATTCATTTAACTGTTTCTGGTCATTTCTTGAGATGCCCAAGTAACTGTACAAGCCTGTGTGCATAATTGCCCCTGTCACGAAGAACTGGTAGTGGAGAACTTGGGTTGATATATTTCTGAAGAGCCTTTCACAGGACACCTGGGACCCCTGTTTACACAGAGACGTTCCACACTTCTGGCTGAACTTCACCTAAAGACCCATCTAGCACCAACCTTACATCAGTGGACAGCAGGGACCAGAAGGATTACCGATAGCCTGAAGAGCATGCAGTGCTGGTCGCTCCTCTTCTGCTGCAAGAATCAGGATGAGAAGGTAGCAGAGAAGCTAGCACAGAACAGCAATGCAGAAGTGAGAGTGAAAGAAATTACTCAAGAACAAAAGATTTAAAAAAAATATTCTGTCTTTACTTTTTTCCTCAAAGCATGAGTAAAGTAAGAATGGTTGCAACTACAGAAAGATTTCCTTGCAATTACTTTTCTGCATCAGAATGTGCTGCAGGACTTCCATGGATGTCTTGGATTGAGTAATGACCCAAGCAAAGGACTCACAGCTGTCTTTAGCCATGATTTTAGAAGTAACTCTGTTCTACACCCTGCGAGAGAGAAGATGAAGAGAAGCAAGCCCAGGTAAGTTTGATACAGAGATTTTTCACTTTTTAAAAGCACTAGTTGGTTTGGATTTCTCCATTTTCAGGAAGACAAACTTAATTACCAGGAGAGTTGCTCACCCAGAAGAGTTGTTCACCCCCACGTCCAACAGAAGGCAAAGTATGTTTAGGCATACTATCCTCCCAAAGAGCAGGAATTCATGCCCTCCAAGCCATTATGGCAACCTAGGGGATGTTTTCACCCTGGAGAATATTTGTGTTTTGCACACAAAATTTAGGTGTGTATTTAGGACATAGTTTTTTGATCAAAACAATGCAAAAGGAAGATTTTCTTGTGTGTACTGGCATTGTGCGTCCTGATGATGAATCAGCCACATGAAATGGTGGAATTGTGCACCCACAAAATAATAATTCTGAATAGCCTAAGGCTATGTAAGTATGTAGGAGATTAGTCTGTTCAACATGTTTCATCAGGCCTTCGAAGGCTTCGTATTCGAGATTAGTCTGTTCAACATGTTTCATAAGGCCTTCAAAGGCTTTGTATTCCTTCTCTAAAGTGCAGATCTGATTTTGTTTTCCTGCTCCTTATATGTGGACTAGAGCCTCGCATGTAGAGATGCTTCTGACACACTTCTATAGATACTTAGGGGATTGCTGCAGAACTACACCAGCTCCCAAACTACACCAGCTCCCACACAATGTTGCCTAGCTATAGGCTGTGCTTTACCTAAGTGCATATGGCCACATGCACAGAATTTTATTAAAAACACATAAACAAAAGGGAGGAGCATGCATGGTGGCAGGTTCAGGAAGGCACGACCAGATCTACACAAACACTTGGGAACAAAGTGCACACGAGTGTGCTACAAAAATCTCTGCAGAGGTTCCATGAGGATTTCCCAAGAGCAGGTTTATAGTACTGAACTCAGCATTATTAATTTATTGCCTTCCAGGGACTGTGGATACATTTACTAGAGGATGTAGGGTTGATCTAGCCTACACCCAGCTTCATTCCTGGGCAAAGGGGTTCCTGGGGATTTTTCTTTTTTTTTTTTTTAACGCAGTAAAATAAAAATGTGCCGCTGCGGCCAAGAGAAACTGCAGACTGCTATTTATTTTTACAAATGACAGCTTCCCTGATCAGACTCATTTTAGCAGGGCAAACACAAGTTAAAGATTTGAGCCATTTCTCCCCTCCTGCTTTAACCTACCAGCATGTCCTCCAGCTTTCCATGGTGGTGTTGCTCAGGTGATTCACATTCTCATACCTTGCTTTTGCCCTCCCTCTTCCACGGTCCAGAAAGCTCCTCCCTCCTTAAAAACACAACCTGCTAAAGCACACACAGTGCTCAGCTGGCTGGGTCCCCATCGTACTCTTCCTTGGTTCGGAAAGGAGGACTCACAACACTCCAGATACTCCATTGGCGTTCATCTTTAAAAAAAATAAAAATTCCCCAAACTTTAAGGAGAGAAACTGGAATGAACTCGCTCCAAAGCATCAGAGCATCCATCCAGGCGTGGATTTTGAGACACAAGTAAAGGCATTTGGATTGAGATGGTTTCCAATCTCCCGATTTCCATCTGCGTCTTTGAGCATTGCAGCCGCCTTTGTCAGACTGCCTAAAATATTTTATAACTGAGCAAGTCAACAGGAGGAAGAAGCGTTAGGCCACGTCCCCCTCCCTTTCCTGGCAGTAATGTGGAAGGCAAGGCAACGCCGGAGCGGCAAGGATGCCGAGCGCATCCCCCTCTCCCAGCCAGGCTGTCTGACCGCCCCGTCCCTGCCGGGTTTCAAAAGAGGCACTGTGCAGAAAGCGCCCGGTGTCCAGCGAGGGGGCTGCTCCGGTGCCTGGAAAAACGAGCAGACCCAGCAGCTTGTTTGTTTGTTTGTTTTTCTAGGGGAATACAGGTTCACTCATCATTACAATAAGCACATTCACGCTCGCGCTTGGCCGGCGTGAGCCTTCCAAGCCCAGCGGCGGGGATGAATGAGCCTAGTAAGAGCCACATACTGCAGAGCCTTCGTCAATGTTTTTCAAATTTGGGTCAGTCTGAGGCACCCTGCTTGAAAAAGTATTGCCACAAGCATTGTAAATTAATATTTTACATTCCCTTGAAGTGCTTTTTGAGGAAATGAGCCTTCATTACAGAGGCATCTCCCCTGTAAACACAGCAAACAGAAAATACCTCTGCTGACAAGGACAGCATTGTAGGGCAGGGAAAGGAGAGAAACCGTTGAATCTGAGGGGAGAACTAGACTCATTCAGCAGCTAAATCAAACAGGCATGTGCATTCCCACCCCCCAGCAGCTCCTTGAGCTGTACTGCCGTCCGCCACAGACCACCCTGCCTTTACACCCAGGGAGCAGCACCCCATTGCCCCCCAAACCTACCCAAATGGCAAGGCGGAGGCGTTGGCCCCATCAAAACACATCTCAGGGGCTCCAGGGACTTGCACAAGTCACCGGCATCACGAAAAGATCCCTGTACCGGGATCTAAACCGGGAAGACAGCAAGAGCACAGGGCTCCTGGGGAGCTGCATTGTCAGATTTCAGACCATTTGCATGGCCCGACCATTTTTTGAGTATTTTTGGCACTGGCTGGGGAGGTTCCTCTGTGCAGGCAGTCAAAGCTGGCTGGCACGAGGAGAGGCTTTTCAAAACCTTTGGTGCTCCAATCAGAAAGCGGCCGAACGTTGCTCTCCTCAGAAAAGTGCTGCCCTTGTCCTTTTTTTTCATGAAAGCCAACTTGGTATTCATTGAGAGCAAGCCAGAGTTATTTCAGACACGGAAGACAGCAGACACAAATCAATAGAAAAAAATAACTTCTTTTTATTTACAAAAAAAAATCCAAATATTGGATGCTGTAAACAAAATTCACAATCTGTTCCCTCTAGAGTCTGTTTTCCATCAGCTCTTTTTCTGCCTGTGACAAAGCCTATAGTCAAAATGTTCCAAAAGAGCAATCCAAGGAGCAGTTTGCTGCAACAGGATGCCTTGCAGAAGGCAACAGTTGTAAGGAAATCTGAGGGAAAGCAAATCTGCACATACTCCTACAGACTGCAGGAGCCTGCAGTGCTTTAGCCAAGCTGTCTTGAAATCTGCAGGCTTTTCTTCTTTTTTTTTTTTTTTTTTTTACTATTTATTTTGTTATCAAACCATTATTACAACAGCAAAACAGTACAGATTTTCTTTCTTGCAAGGGAAACTCTCTGCATAAAGAAAACCATACAAAAGAATATATTCAAACAGGAACTGAATATGCAATTACAGTTTTTCCTTTTCTGTGCAGTTCTATCTAACACACTTCATATTCTCAATAAAAAAAAAAAAAAAAAAAGCTTTTTTTTTGAACTGGTATGAGCTTCTGACATGATGCAAACCAAGCATTTAATAAGAGGTGTTTAGAAGATTTGTGTGAAGGCCTTTGTGCAAGATAAAAAATACTTTAAGTGCAATAAGAGAAACTAGAAAAATATCATATTTTTGGTCTTCAAATTGCCCTTCTATTTTTAGAAGAAATGTTCTTGCATTTGCGAGGACAGCTACATCTAAGAAAAAAAAAATCCCATTTCAAAGCTCTCGGTTGTTTCACGACTGCTACATTTAACCAAGTTTAGCACCCTGTTGGTTAGCAATAAATTCAGGTGGGGCACAAACAGTTTAGTGAAATCAGGTCAATGTTTCGAACCAGTTCAGCTCTTTAAAAGGGGCACTGTGTCTTGCAGCACAAGTTCTAACTTTACATCTGATTGCATGGGGAAAATGAAGTCTACAAAGCAAGCACGCAGTTAACTTTAAAAGTACCAGTGTGCTGAAGAGGAGGGGAAAAATTAAGTTAAAAAAAAAGACTTTATGGAGGGGAAGGTGTGCAAACCACAGAAACAAACCAGCTTTGAAAAGGGGTTCTTATTTCACTCTTGGCCTGAACTCATGCCTTCTTCCCACCTCTAACACCAGGCACCTCTTAAGCTACCAGTCACAGATAAAACAAAGCTCCACCAGTTCCACCTCTTGATCATTAACATATGCAAAACAGATCTGGAATACCTATATAATATATATAGAAACATATTATATATGTATCAAAATGCAAATGCTGAAAGGTGCAGTTTAGCTCCGAGCCCTGCTGCATGCACTATAAGGTAACTAGCTGCTGTCAATCATTAAAAACAAACCACAATAAAATTTGAGCTGAGAGGAAGTAAATCAAAACTTTCTTTCAAGCAATGAAAAAAAAAAAAAAAAAAAACCCAAAAAACCCAAAACCCCACGGTCCTTCAAAGGAAAAATACATCGTGTCATGTACTATCAGCCTCCTGCGGTTGTGGCACAGCTATAGATTCTCAAACCCTTTTAAAGAGGGGATGACTCATTTATTTGCTGCAAATAGTTGTGGGGAGAGAAGACATACCACATTACCAGCTGATCCTATTTCCCCAGCCCTCCCCGGAGCTTCCCTTAGCAAACCCTTCCAGGAGCTGCAGGCAAGGGGAACGAGCGGGCCAGGAGCACCCAGCCCAGCCCCAGCGGGGTCTGGAGGGCGACCTCAGGGGACCAGAAGCCAACGCTGGAGGAAGGGATGGTGGGGACAAGGTCTGCAAGTCGACGCCAGGAACGGCAGCAAAACAGCTTTTACGTTTCCTGAAGGACTCACAGGGAAGGTGCTTCAGTAAACAAATCAGGTTCCTGTTAAATTGCCTCCAGAGTGAAAAGTACAAAGCATGACAAAAATAGACGGACCTTACTCGCTCCGCAGGGAAAACGCACCGCCAGGACACGAGTTCTCTGCTGCCTCCTCCAGCAGCGAGTTTTTCGTTCAAAAGCCTCAATTCGCTTTTTCTTTTTTTTTTTTTCTCTTCAGTAAAAAGCAAAATATTAGAGTCAAGTGTCACTTAGTCATTAGGTTTCCAAAGCCCAACAAAGAATTTAACACCTTCAGAGATGGCACTGAAGTGAAAACAACAGCAGAGGTGGACTTTTTTTTCCCCCCTGCTGGTCTTTTGGGAGAGGAAATGAAAGTGAACAGTTATTGTTCCAATGTAAAGTGATTCCATTTAAATAAAGTACAGTACTGAAATTGTAAATGCAGTGTGACAACCAGATCAAAGATGTTTAATATTTGCATAAAAATATA